>NW_019213344.1:97846-167593 GCF_002532875.2 Varroa jacobsoni | reverse complement strand
TATAGAAGCTCGGCGAGCATATATAAACTTAGCTTCAATACAGATGAATGTAATCTACATACAATAATGCATAGCCGATTCCAAATTTCCCTTATATTTTTTGTGTATATAGCTCCCATTTTAGGTTAGTTTTGTAGCCCATTCCCCATTATTGATCGTAAGGATCGTTTGAGGATTCTCAAATAGCCTTACCTAGACCATTGTTTAGTACTTAGAGAAACATTTACTTGAAACCAATTTCCCTTTTTATGTTGAACTTCAAGTATCTTGATATTGTTTATATTGAGGCAGAGGCTAATTATACCCAGTCAACTCAGTTTGTCAATTCCTTCTAACGGTTTGGAAATGCTCTCTCAGGTCAACTCTTGCCTCAACTGTGGTACGGATGCGCGTATCTTCAGTGAACTTCGCAATCTCAGTACCAATAAGACCTTATACAGGTCATTTACATAAATAACCGAACTTCACGGAAGCCCTTGACAAAACCTCACGCCATTATTTGTACTTGCTACTACCTAAGTACGAGCCAGTAGTAGGTTTTCTGGGTCAGTTATTATATGGGCCAAAGAAAAATACCTTGATGACTAAGAGCTTTTTACTAATACCACCGAATGCTCAGATATTGCAAAGTCAAAGTTGCTGTTTCTTATTTTGCTCGACCAAGCAAGTTTTTGAGAAGTACCGTACCGTTTTCCATAGTCTGATCTATCCTGAATACATAGTAGTTTTTGTTAATAATCTCTTTATAAATCAGGTTAACTGACAATTTAGGATCTTCCGTAATTTGCTAAAGAAAGAACGAATTCATGTTGGTTGAAGATCGCTAAAGGCCAGATCTCGGCCATTGTGGATAGAAGTAATTATTTGTTTTTTTTTTAATGCCTCGTTAAAAACATAGACTAAACCGCAGAAGCAAAAAAGTTATTGTTTCTTTTTATCATTCGGTTCGCTCTTCCATCATGACCTACTGTAGGAGAATTTTTGGACACGTACAAACATTTAGTCAAATAACTGCTAGAAGGCGCTTTAAATTCAAGATGTCATTCGTTACGGAGTAGCCCGTGTGGAGTTTTATACCCCACGTACCTATATTGTTTACATGCTGTTAATGATTTCTGCTGGCTAAAACAAATAATATATATTGTTTAGGCTTGATTTTTGTTTGATTGATAGTTGAGCACTCCGAATTTCGGCATCATTAGTCCCGAGAATAACAGCTTAATAGCTCATTATGTAATACCCTGAATAGTTTTTTCCTTTCCATATGCCAGAAGACGTTTTTTAGAAATTATTTTCTTTACGACTTTACTGACTTTGTCATTTTTTTTTTAGTAGTGAGTGTATATGTTTTTCATGCTCGGTGTGTTTATGACTGTGATTTCGTGTACGCTTCGTTCAGAATATATGCTTCTGTAGAGCTCGGTCCGACTGTGATCCCAAAGTATTTTTTTCAGATCCATGTTTAAGTTGATCACTGATATTAAAACCGGACGTTCAGATATACTGGATTTCAAATTTCTTGCTGGAGATTTTTGTTTTGTTCATTTTGTCATTGAAAATATATGATGACTCGTAAAACTCCATCGAATGGTGAATGTTTGTCACTTACGTTCATTTGAGAGATCAGCATGGGTAAAAACGGATCTTATTAGGCCCAGTTTACTTTGTGTATATTTAAGTTTTTCTGAAAAAGAAATATTTATATCTAGTGAAGCCAAATTAATCTTGTTGTTACGAAATGTATTTCAAGGCACACACAATTGCCCACGCAATTATGCGACAAGTTTAATTGAAACAAAACCTTCATCCAGGTGCTTCATTTGTAAATATATCATTGGCTTCATGTCACATGGCGATGATGGTAGCGTATTTCGTTGAAGTGAGATTAAGGATGATTTCCTACGCTTTCGGCAGGTTTCCCCTTGTAAACGTAAGTTGGATTTTATATTTACGCGAGAGGTCAACATTGTTCGAAGGTTGAAGTTTTTAGTCACAGATTTCGTGACCAAACAAGTGCCAGTCGGAATCGCTAGTTTTGCGAACGCCCTCTGGGAGTCTAACTTAAAATGGAGAAAGTTGAGTTTCCCAACTGGGGCGTACGTGCATATTTCACGTTTCCTTGCGTTGGATTAATTCGCGTCAATTTCTAGTGCAAACGTTCTATGTTGCGTTTTGTCGTCGGACGAAACTCTACTACATATAATTAGCATTTTAATACGGCTAACGTTCAAACAACAACAACAACAACAACAGTCGTAATCTCAGGAGCATGCAGCAGCGCCTCCACCCACTTCTACAAAATGTACGAAGTCAGGTATACATAGGTATACATTAAGGCGCGTCTGTCTCAAATCGAAAGACGTCTCAAATTCTATCAGGCAAACTCGACTAGTAGTTAACAATGGCATGCGGTAAGATGCACAGTGAGCACAGCAGTATACTAAGAAAAAAAATATAATTTACTCGCGTAGGCGGGATCGCCGTTAACATTTAGGAGTTGGCTTTGTTCCGCAGTGACAATATTCCGTTCTCTTCTGCACGCTAAGAAAACGTACGTACAGCAGAACTAGAATGGTCAGAAATCTCACAAAGGCGATCAACTACAATAATATATTGCCGCTACTGCAGACAATTGAATTATTCAACCGTTACTCTTCGACTGTATGTAAACATTTACTTCTTGTTTTTGCTAGATACGGTACGCTTACATTTATACTTGGCGTAGTCTCAGAGATACTTCATACATATTTGACAGCAGAAAGGCCTTGACTTTTTAGCTTTCCCTCGCTCTACTCCAGCATGCATCCACCCTCTAGTGCCCCTCATCCCGCGCCCCGCCCCGCGCTTTACGCGGAACGAGCCTCGCAGGTTAGTCGGGTTACTTTGAGGGCCAAGCTGAAAAGTCTATCCGTGTAGTCTCTATCGTCCACTTATGCGGCTATTGCTAACTCAAGGGAGCTACCCAGAAAGTACTATGCGTACCAAACTAGTCCCCACTTCCTCACCCTAGAAGCCTGGACACGCCTGATCTTCAAGCAGCAGCAAAAGTAGTAGTACTACCCTTGGCAACGACAACTTTACCGGCAACTCACTTTCACCCACCTTCGCCATCGTCGTCTAATATCGCCTCCGTTTCTTGGCGTCAGCTCTACGAGATTTCGCTTTCTTGCCGATGGCTGGGCGATGAAGATCCGAAGACGTGACTTCTAGCGGCCACTTAGCTGAACACAACGAAAATCGGGCTCCCTTCAATACACCCTCACATAGACACAGACAGACCAGCATAGACGCAGACCAGAGCACACAACGGAAAGGCCTCGAGGCCCTCGAGAGAACTCACCATGGCCTGTGCTACTTGTATTTTGCTTAGCTTTCGCGAATAACAAGAACATCGATTCCAAGCAGCCGAAAAACACCCTGTCCGCAAAAGAAACAGGGAAAAGGTAGCCACGATCACCGTGGCTCACCAAACATAGCGCAACCACGTTCATCGCTATATATATTCATGCACGCTTTGTGTGACAGAAGCTGTTCGCATCATGGTTAATATAGAACCTCTGAAGCTAAATAAGAACGAGATTTTCGAAAAGCCCTACTGCAGCCTGCTGTAATACGCTAGCTAAATTCGGCCCAAAAAAAGAAGCACATCTCCTTCTAACAATTAAGAAAAGCCAGCGCAAACAATTTTTTTTTCAATATACGTTATTAGTAAAAAAAAGTGCATTTTCAATAAATATTGAGAAAACGATATAGCTTTTTTCAGAAATGAATATGAATTGTCTCATTGTCCTTTTCCATATATATAGTGTTGGGTTCATATGTAATCTGGCGAGCCTAGCTCGTGGCGCGGAACTTTTTCTTCGCGTGAGCGTACGAAACTGCTACTCCATAACAATGCAGACAGCGCACCGACCTATACCTCCCAACATTCTACTTGCTATTATGAACAGCTCGATCCTTTTTCTCGCTCCTTGTCGTTCAGTCTTCCGTCTCCCAACCGCACTCCGCTTCCGGGAGATCGTCAGTCCATTTTCAAAGGCGCATGAGGGCAATCGTGCACAAACAGTCGAATACGCCCGCTTGAGCAAATGCTCTCAGACAAATTGAAGAAGCGCGGCGGCATCTACGACTACTACGGCTGCGACTACTACCGCTAGTACGACTACTAAGACGACTACTACTACACTGCGGCATCTACGAGTTACGGCAGCGGCGGCAGCAATGATAAGAACTGCGCAAACCCCATACCAGATGGAATGGCGAGGGGAGGTAGGCCAATGCACGAGCGGATGCCTAAAGAGATACAGAGAGCGTTTTACGGCAACTCAAGGGAGTTGGTGGCGACCGTGACAGCGGCGGACGCAGCAGCAGAAAATCGGGTCCGCGTTGTCTGATGGAAAAGAGGAGGCCGCAGGCTGCCTCGATCGCTGCTGATGCTATGTCTACGAGCTCGCACGGACCCGCGGCTGCTGGTCAAAGGTTGGTTGCCCCCACCGAAGAGGCAATGGCGATGAACGGAACACAGCAAAGGGCTACTAGAACAATACAGCAAGCAGAGCCGAAATATAAATCGCATATTCGTAAGCGGACTGCTGCTGAACTCTGTAGACCAGCAGTTCTTCGCCCTTCGGCGATGAAAATGACTGAGGCTCTGACTGAAGAATTCAGTTGGAAAATATACCATGAGAAAAACGAGTTGGATATGAGGATATAGCGCTTGGCCGTCAAGGGACATTTCACGTACGAATGGGTGACGCGCGTTCAGCGCAGCGACTTGCTTGCCAGGGTTACGTAGACACCAACATACGTCAGGACACGCCGCGTCCTCGTGTGAATCTGATACGATAGAGTATGGCAGTCAGCAGCCGTAACAGAGGCTACACGCGTGATTCCAGTGTATCTTCCATGAATTGCTGTGACGAGAAGTGATCGCGTGTTTCGACGTTTTCTTGATTCCTTTTCTGCTTCCCTTAAATTGATCCATTTCGCCAGGCCATATCTTGTCGTCCACGATGGGTGCAGCTTGTCCTTAAAACAAAGGAAACTTTCAACAAATTGAATCAACTGCGCGCATTCGATAACAGAAAACGGACATTCGAAATTCGGACAAACACACACACACGTAATAGGCAGCCTTGCGCGAGCTTCCGGACGAAACGATAGGAGAGTAACATTGTTTTACATGGAATAGCACATCTGATGCATTAGTCAGTAAAGTAACTAAACAAACGTATATATGATAAATTGCCAAATAGCAGAAGCATTTTGTGTAGGTGTTTAATAATACAGAAATTTGCATGTAAATCTTTGTATAGTTAGATATGTATTTCTATTTAATTCGTTCTATATTTTGAAGTTCTGGTATAATGGACATAGTAGTGTACTACAAACAAAAGTATATATATGCATAAGATTTCTACGAGGCAATGGCTTGCGTCGCTCTCCGAAAGAAGTGAAGTTTTAAAAGGAGTATCTACCAAAACATCCTTTTATAACATGGCTTTGCCATACAACGATGACAACACAAACGCTGTTTGGGATAACTCGAATTTCCGTCAATGCACCTGAGCCTACCTTACATTAACGTCAGCCATCTTCGTTAGCGTAAATGTAGCGTAGGCGTCAACGTTTGTTAGGTGCACTGATGATTGCTGGACTCGGTTTAGACTGACGATATCTCTGCAACGATATTTCGATGAATCGCAGTGCTCTACCCATGATGGTCAAATTATTATGTCAGAAAATAGCGCCGATAAACAATTAGGCCAAATTTAACCGTTCTCTTGTCAAAACGCTATGCCTATGAACCATCGCAAATCGCATCCTGTATGCACGTTGAAGTATAAAATGACTACCCGTATTACTGAGATTAATTGCGAGAGCAGTGACAAGCAGCCTCGATTCAAAAAATACTGTTTGTCCTAGAGCCCCATGCAGACACAGGATCACCATGGTGAGATTTTTTCATGAGTAACTATGCTACCTTTAGCAGTTGCAAGCAACGTGAGCTAAGACTATAATTGTTATGGAAGGTTTGATTTTTGCTACTACTCTGACCCTGTGTCAACATTGTTCAAGAATATTTGCTCACTGAGATACAAGTAAATCTATAGAAGAGCACGCGGTTCTTGTCGCAAGGGCCTCAGTCCGGAAGAGACAGTTATGTCAGTTCAATAAGTCTTCTTTTGGGATGTACAGCCTCTTGGTCGAGATTTCACGGCTGGCTGAACCAATCGAATTGCGAAGGCTTTACAGCGTTCGTCAGCAGATAGAAACAAAGTCTGCTGTCAATAGGAAGGTCAAAGCTTAAACGATTTTCAAATTTCTTTTAAAGTGGGTTGACTGCCCTTTCGTTCGGACGCGACATTAAATAGTGAAGCTAATTACTCACAGGTCGCCAGATCAAATCCGCATAGCAATAGGCACTCAGACAATGCTCCTCGATTCTTACTAGCTGTTGAAGGGACGGGTTCAAGGATGTCCTGCTAACCTGCTTCTGGGTTTGTATTGTCTTTTTATATGTTCCTCAAGCCATCCGTCAACTCACTCAAAGCAGTTTTTAATTCGTTTATATTTGGCCTTATCATCAGATAGAACCGTGAGTCTATAAACTAAACATGTAGTCTATAAAGTCTTAAGTTCAGTACGAGAAACCTTATATTAACAAAAAATATAAGAGCATCTACCAGGAACGGCTTGTATTGACCTTATTTAAATCATCAAATTAATTTAGACATAGACGAAAGCATATTCTCAGCTGTAAGTTTTTATCCAGAAGACGCCAGTTACCACTACTGAATTGGGATCATTTTTTTTTAATGAAGAAATTTTCGCAACGCTTAATTAATTAGAAATGTTCGTACTTGTTGGCCTTAGGCCGCGCTCCTATTTTTTCCATCAGTGAGCTTTGATTACAAATTTCGAACGCGACTTTTGCATTGTACCACACGTCTTGTTGACCAAGGTCGAACTTACCGCATTTTTTTTGGTGTTACCAACACCACTTTTATGAGTACGTTCATCTGTAACTTCCATCAAATAAGTATACCAACCGTAACTGTCTATTTCTGTCGAAGTAACATAGGCGGTACTTGGAAAAACAGTTCGAACAATGTTGCTAAAAGCAACACAGCAAAATGCAGGTGTAGCCAGCAACGAACAGAAAAGCCTTTTTCCATTGACATTTTCCCTATAAAACACTACAGTTTCATAAATGCAATTATTGGGTTATTTACAGTAACCCATCTATCGGCCAGCAGTTCGTTTTGATTAGTTACGTCTCCTATATGGTCGCCACTGCTGCTACTACCGTATCTTCATTGCAACCGTAGCATCAATAGCGTCTTCAGCTGAACGCTTGTTACCTGCTTACATTGTAGCCTGTTGTCGTGAAGGGCGCTGCTACCGTACAAACACCCGACACGCCAAAGCGGACAGGGAGTCCCGAATCGGTCCTACTACGGTTGCTGCTGTCGTTGCTTGTTCGCTTTTCGTTTGGTGCTCATTCGTCGCGGTACTCTCGATGGCCACTGCGGTTATTACTGTGATACGCTTCAGCTATTGCTGCTGCTGCTGCTGTTACTGATGCTGTCAAAGTCACAATGGTTTACGACTTCAGTTCAGTTCCGCCGTTTTCGTGGTGCTGTTAAGCTTGACACATAGGTGATTCGCAGCTACAGTTGTTACATCCGCTTGTATTGTCGCGACTTGCCTTGCCGTCATCAGTTACTAGGCGGTTGATTGGCGCCGGTCCGCTACTTGGCCTAAGCTTGTCCGACAAGCAGACGGACCATCAGGCCAACGTCCGTCTGAATGTGTCTGTGTCTACCCGGATAACGATTATCCTACCGTCTGTCTGTTTCTATGATCGCGTCCCATTGCTTTTGCTGCTGCCGCCATCAACAACGACAAGCACTATTCGCGTTTTATCTCGTATCGATCTGTCTCTGGTAGCCGTGATAATGATCAGGGGTTCGCAGACTCAAAGGTAATTTCCCCGATTTCGGCGATTCGCTTTGGCATTTTACTTCATCTTTCCTGTCGTCATAGGTGTTATCGCCAGCGCGTTCGTGTTCCCCGCCGCTGTCTTCCTGCGGCGTATTTTTTTGAAACTCGAACTACCAACGTCGCTAGTCTTAGCGACTTTGTCTTACGCAGTACATATTATATGATAGGTGCTGGTTTTTTTCGATGACTCTGATGCTGTCACTGCTGTAATTCTTTTTTCTAGTAACACAGAAGAATTAATTCCACTAAGCCCCGTCGCAAACGGTGCGTGCGTGTGTAGAAATTTATGTACGCGACCGTCAATAAAAACGACCTGAATGAGTGATAGAACTGGACGGAAAGCCTCTTCTGATCGTGATTATAAAGTGTTATTGTTTCTGGAATAACAATCAATTGGTTAGATTTGTGCATAGTTTAGGACATGGTTAGCGGGATATTATTTAAGAACGCCGCCACGAAAGATCGGATCTGGCCAAACATTTTCTTCTTCTTCTTTTTTCCTGTAGAAAGATGGGACATCTCTTACCAATATTACCTTTAATTAATCAGAAACAAAAACTACTTAATCGATTGGAGACGGGTACTTGAGAATTCACTTGACGAACTAAATATGAAGTGCAACCTTCCCGGGCTACGCTGCAAGTGAGCAGATATATCGTACACACACTAGAAGCGGTGCTCACAAATATCATTCTGACGTCTGAGACAACGGTTACGTAAGACAGTACTGAACTTGAAACATTTTTAAGTTTTTGTTTTGATCTACAGATCTGGTAAGGACATTAGCTGCTCGCGTCACAGACCGATGATAAGTTAACTCGATTATATCCCAGTGATTGACGCGTTTTGTGAAACAGGCTACGCATTTCAATGTGGTACCTAGTGCTATACCGCGCTGTCTTTAAGCGCCGAAAGGGCGCTTGACCACAATCTAATGCCGCTAAGAATCGGCAACGTCATACGTCTCCAGTATGAGCAAAATTAGACCAAGAAACGTACTTTTGGCTGAGCTTCCACAGCCATACCAGGGAGAAGCTATAAAAGGGCGAAAACTCATTGGACTGTCATAGTCCTTTTATCTATAGCATACCTTTTGCCTATCATAGCAGCAGTACGTTCTGCCGTCTCGACAAAACTTCCCGGACGGTGGTCTTTGATAAGGTGTCCTCTCGCCCCGCTAACGACAATGAAACTTAATAACGAACGAAAAAAGAATGATAAAGAAGCAAAAGGTAAAGTACATTTTCAACAACTAGTATATTATCACTGTTAAACACAGGCAGCCACCAGCGTCATCGTCTACGGCCACTGGGAAAGAAGATCAACGACACCAGCAAGACTAGCAAATGTGGCCTTAATGCTAGTGCGATAATAGACAGCAACCAAAACAGCTAGTTAGCTCGCTTTGAAGAGCGACACACGGTACCGAACACTCATAACACCTAGATCAATCGATTGAAAGAGCCCTTCACCACTCATTTACTGCTGATTGTTGCCGGTTCTACATAAACGCGTCCTTTTTTTACAGCAGAAAAAGCGGTCACATCTGTACCACCGCCTACCACCCACAGCAGGGGCCCGCGGACGCCAAAGTGTGACGCAGTGTCATCAATGTGGCAATAAAGAGACAGGCAAGCGCGTCTGTCTATAATATATATAGTCAACCAGCAACGACGTACCCATTATCGCCTGTCCGTACTACCTGGCTCGCTGTTGCCTCTCATCGTGTTTACCGGCGGACGCACATCCGAAGGTTTAGCTGCTGCCGCTGCTGCTGCTGCGGCGTCCGTACGTCCGTTGATTCGTGCATTCATGCATGTGGCCTATTCGAAATTAGAAAATGTTATCGCTCTTATTCGCAGTTATGAAACGTATTAGGAAAAAAATCATCGCGGTAGTGGCTGACGCTGACGGCGATCATGACGGGCGGAAATCGATGAGAAATATCGTACACAAGCATTTAGTATGATTTATAGAGATAAATATATTGATATATAGTAACAGATGGACCTAAGTAATGAATGGTCTTCGCAATGGTACCACACATGACAACAACGGCGATACTAGTGATGCTGGCAAATTTTCGCTGGACATCCGTCTTGTTCTTGTAGCATACAATAAGATGGGCTGTATATATTATAAGATGCTGTGTTGCAATGAGTGAAGTCTCGCGTCGATCGCGTTAATAAGCATACCAGAGTGTCCCCGGGTGTAGACGAACAGTGTCGAGCAAATCAAATTTTCATAGAATTTTCGATGAAACACTCGATCGTAAGACGCACGATGAATACGCGAAGCATTGTAGGATAAATTATCCGACGGCTACATGGTAAACTCGAACGCTACCTATCACTAATTAGTAATGAAGGACAACTGCTACATAAATTGGCAATTTATGCGTCCCACCTTCTGCTGACGATGGATCTACCATAGATCGTTTGTTTTTCTTTAGGTAGGAGTATGTTGCAGTTAATTAATAATAATAATAATAAAGAAAAAGGCAAATGATAAAATTACGCAATCGATAATAAACGAGTAATAACGATGGCCACAGTAAATATACTCAATTGTAGCAATAACAGGACGAGGCTTACCAATGCTGAACGACAGGCCTGTCATAGAAAAAAAATTAACCAAAGTGATCCAAATGAACAGCAGTGACCGTATACATCGAACATTCTCTAGTCATAACGTCGTGTAGTTTGTAGAGCAGGGAAATGCTGTATGCGTCGTTGGTGGTAGCAAGGATATCGATAATCACCTTAGTATTGATAATAAAATGTCTATAGCTGTGGTAAAGGACATTTGACTAATAAATTATATCGATAAAGAACAACGTTCAATTTCGAGCCCGCCAGGTGGCTATTGCAAAATCGAATAAAAGGAAGAATACGAACCTTTTTATACACTAGTCCTGTTACCAAAACTAATAGTAGTCAGGGCGAGTGCGACGAATATACATACCTACTAATTTGTGACCCCATTGTAAGTTCTAATAGGGACAAGCAAGCGAACGGAAGTTTGACGTAGCGAAAATATGGGATCACAGTTGAAATTGTAATGTAGAACAATAGCGTGCTCTAACACTTAGGAGGTAAGGAACAAATAGGCAATGTCTTAGACCAAGGAGTGGGATAAGGCAAAGGTCTGCAAGCTACCGGATTCACTTACAGTACCAGAAACGCAGAGCTTTCAACTATACGCGTACGTTGTTCTAACTGGAAACCCATTCCTTTCTCGTTAAGACCGATTAAGCTAATAAATACTTGATATGCAGTTCTGCATCGTTTCATGGCACCTTTTTTTGCAATTTGCTGGGGAGCAGTTATAAAGCAACTTGTTCTCTGGATAACGACGCCTTTCTACCGCGCAAGCTCTTCTTATTTCTGACGATGAGGACACATTGGTGCGCGTTTGCTTGTTTTGTGTCAATCTTCATAAACTCGACGTTCGTCAGGGCGAGACAACGGCACGGTGTAATCTCTTCTTCGTCCGTCCGAAGAATCCACCTATGTTATCACTCGACGTATCATCGCTTTGCCATATCTCCTTCATGGATGTGCCCCAGCGGAACTAGTGAATCGGGCAAGTCGTACGTACGTGACCAGGTCTGAGTCACGTTGCCCGATCTGCCGAGCTGGCGACGTTGGCGTTCGTACAGTTCAACGAAAGAAGAACGGAGTTTTGGTGTATTCCTGAACAAGTAAGGGTTTCAGAAACGAAGCGCGACAATATCAAGGGTGGCACGGAAGAAAATGATAGCACTTGAAGCTTTGTCGACTCCTATTACTCTGTTGTTCATACCAAACTTGGTAACTCGTTCCGAGTATGGGGGTATCGCGAGTGTAATGATACATTCGATAAGGTCGAACATTGTATGCGTGGTAGCATCATGTAGGTGAGTTGTACGGTGCTTGAGAATGGGAAGGTCTGAGGCGCAGAGTATCGTAACTCAACTTCAGGACACGATTAATTCGTTGACGTCAGCAATAGTGATATACCTAGGTTATGTTGCATAAATATTTCTCATTTATGAACCAGAAAGACTAGAACAGCTTTACACTAATAGCAGTCTCTAACGAAAATGTTAATCGCTTTATCATAGATGTATAAGTTGATCATAGTTGTTACTTAGAGTGAAGGTACATTCGATTGTATTGATAATTTTTACTACTCCGTTTATGTCTTTTGTTCAACTCACTGTTCATATCGAACTCACAGGACTATACAAATAAATCTTTCTCCTTTGGTGGGAGAAAACCTAAAAGACGATGTTATCCATTATATGTGTCCAACTTTTTATTCATAACCCTATACAAAGTAGGTTTTAATAACTTCCTAAATTTTAATAATAACGTGAGCGTCGGAGACAGGTTGGAGCAACTTCTACGCCTCTCGTAAACCAAATTGCAACTAATAGTATTAGAGTTAAAGCACACGAGGAATATCTTAGTAAGGATATTGAGTTCAAAGGTAGTTTTTATTAGATTATCTATTGGCCTTTACATGTTCTTTGATAGTTCATAGTCTAATGAGGTTTACCCAACGATGGCAACGACGACATCGCTCTTAACACAGCGAAAACATTTCCCGTGGAGACGCCCTGCGAGTATTTCAATGCTCGAAAAAACACCAACGAAACAATCGACACGGCTATGCTGATTCCAAGCCGAATACATTGATATATGTTAAATGTTCTTCACAGCGAAACGAGACGCTTAGCTATTTTTAGTGTAATTTGCGCTATAATTGTTTACATTTTGGTGCCAAGTATATTAATAATTTCGAAAAATACGATCCTGTAAATAAATACAATCCTAGGCAAATGTTTTATTCTTGCCTGGGCGGTGCTTAATAGTGGTAGTACTGTACACTGTCCTTTCGCGTATCGGGCAACGACAAACAATACGCAAGACGCAAAAGTTTAAGCTAAGCTGATAGACGCGCTCGTTGACTGGGCTGAACCGCTACTCAGCGCGCTCCCATTCCAAGTTTAGCAAATCAGGCCATGATAACGGCGACGCCGTCAGCCGCAGCACCACTACACTTGGTGTTAGCGGCTCTTCGTTTTCTGGGCTCCTACGCATCGCCTAAGACATGGCGGGTCCGTAGGAGTCCAGAAATAAATTCCACAACCATCGGGTTGTTCCGTTAGATCGCCCGAATGTTGCAGTCCCTCGTTTCTGAAGGTCAACCGAAGGTCAAAGACACCCTGCTTCGAGACGAAAAAGGGTGCACAACGCAGTGCATAGTCTTTATACATCTATGGGATCCCCTTGGTCCGCGGCCGTGACGACGCCGATGAATTTATGTTTACGTCGTCGAGAAACAGCTGCGACTCCGGCTTAACACGCCGCTTTTTGGGGCGCACTTTGAGGTCGTCACGGCGGCTGATCCCGTTTTCTATACGCACTTTCATCCTCTCGTCGTCTTCGCCGACGTCGGACCGGACCTTCTCTTTCCTACCTTTTTCCGTTCTCCATTTCATTCATGCTGATGTGTTTATCTCCGTGATACGACGTAGATACGTGAAGTGTGGTGTCCTCCAAATGGAATGTATTGCCTCCCTACATGTTGACAACAATGTGTTGTACGGTGGCGTAGTCCGTACTTGTTTGGCGACCAACCTAGTGTCACGATCCAAACTTTGGCCCAGTGCCTTCACTTAACCGCTAGCAGCAGCGCCGCGAAGACGAGTCAGTGAAGGAACGAACAAACCGCCTTTCCAAACGACTCTAGAAGGCCACTGACTCGTTCGGTGGTCAGAACTCAGTCGAAGCCGCGGGGCCTATTGCTATGCGGTTCTTCTTGGCTGCGTCGGCGGACAGGGAGGCCTTTTAGTGAGATTAGACGACGACGGTAGCTTGGAATAGTTACATAGCGCCCCAAGGGGCTAGCGACGGTGGCCATGGCGGCTAGCTTAGTTAAATCCTCTATATTCGAACAGCCCGTTACCATATTCCGACAGTATCCCCTTTTGGTAAGCCCCAGCTGCCACCCCATTCATCCCCATTTCTTTGCCTGTACTACGACGTACGTATATTACACGTTAATGGCAGCCAGCGAACACACAGCAGCAGTAGCGACAGTATGAGCGAAGGCCACGTTCCTTTTAGCTTCCAGCCCCCCCAAAAAAAAGCATCGCCCGAGCGACAAGCAGGCGCGATACCGCTTCTGGGTTTTTCCCCCGTACTCTGTGCTCACAGGCCCATCTGCCTGCCTGCAAGCCCATCGGCCCGCCCGCCTTTAAAGAAACGAACACACATGGTTTTTGCTTCCTTTCGCGGGCTACAACGACCAACAACAGATCAAACGACCTACAGGCCAAGCACATACGTTGCCCTTCAGCTTTCCTTCGTCCTGCCAACTCTCTGGCAGAACCACTGCCACTACTGCTACACCTATTACAAGTTGGGTTATAGCAGAAAGAAGGACGAATCAAAGCAGCTGGTACAATGACGGTTGGAAGTTTGAATGAGAAACAGTCGCTGATAGGAACGGGTTACAGTGGCCGAAGAAAGCTGGCCCAGTGCAAAATTCAAATTAGTTTGTGTGAGGTCGCATTCTTGTCATACTGACGCCTATTTTATGTAAAATGAGAGACCGGAGACAGGTGAGGTGTACGAGAGTTGACGTTAGACAGAACTCTGTTTGGTTCTCCACTTGAGGGTCACCTGTAGCAGGGAGTACACCATTCGGGCATCAATGGGAAGCGAGTTCCCCCGCCGACGACAGGAAGACCGAAAGAAAACGACTTAAACATTATGCTGAGCAAAAGGAAGGAGAGCAGTATACGAGAGCCGTTAGTGAAATGCATGGTCAGCGTGTGTTCGCAGAGAAACGCTCATATTAGAGTCTGCCTGTCAGATGGAAACACGCGAATATACCGCCACCTTTACAGCTACGTACTGACACACAAAGTGCCTCTCTACGCCTCCACTAGGTTCTGTCCTACTTCAAGGCTTGCAAAACGTTGCTGAGAATGACTAGAAAAAAGGCGACATGCTAATTCAAATTTAACGTCAAACATTATTACGAAACATTGAGTAATAACAATGAAAAATATTATTATAGTTTTCATCAGCATACGCCTACAATAAATCACGACGTGTGTACGCCAACTACAAAAAAAGACTGTTATTTCCAACCGTCCACTGTCTTTTGGCTCACTCTTACCTTTCAACGAAAAAGGTTGTTTAATGTCGGGATGCCGGAAAACAGGCCGGTAATCTTCTCAACAAAACACGAATGTGTTTGTTTCCCTACGAGTATATACAGGTAGAATTTGTCAAAAAGCGCGACGACAAACAATGTGTATAATAAACTTTTGTTAATTGTCTGTCTGATCTCTGGGGGCAGTTTGTGCCCCAGTTGTAAAAAAGCGATTTAAATTTTAAAAAATTCGAAATATTGACAATTTTTCTTTGTAATAATAAAATTATTAAATAGACATTTGAGATCTTTTGGCCTCACTTTGATCCGTATGCAATTGGTACTTAAGCTTAGTATCTTGGTAATTGTATATACTATCTCGTAGGCACTTACTGACCAATATTAATAAAAGCATACGGGCAATCGTTGCAATAGATATTTTCATTTGCCCTGAACATTTTACTATAATATATTAGACGAGGCCACCATTTTACCTTTGAAAGGGATAAGTGGCCAAAACCTCTTTGATAGCATAGAATATCTACAGTGATTCACCTTAACAGAAGCTGTACGGTGTGTAGCTATTAATCTAACTACAAGCCCCTACACTAGAAATCACGTTTTTTTCTGTGGACAGGGTATGTCGAACACGTTGAGCTCATTGATATTATATGACTTCACATGAGCTTAAAGGTCTATTGAACTCGAACGTCGCAAGGTATTCTTTACGCTTCCTCCTAAGATGCAGATGTTTTTTATTTGAGCTACCAATGAATGACTGCGGCAACGCTAAACCTAAACCTTGCCAGAGCAGTAAACTGCTACCAACTCAGCTCAACTGCAGGCGCAAATCACTTATCGATGATTCTTTCTCTTCGGTCAATGCGATACCCAAATGTTGTTATTGTACCAGCGGCGTAGTCGTGTGAATGAAGCTATATTGCCGTTACCAACAGAAGACTACACCGTGAGGGGGCGAGATTTTTTCCTTGTGCGCCTTCTGTCTTTTGGTGCGAGGTAGGCAATATCCTTTGGTTGCTTACTCACTTTTCCCGTCCTATCAAAAGTCTCGTTACCTCCAATCATCGTTAGGTGTGCTATACCAAGCTCGCCCCAGTCAAGCCGCCACGATGTACCGTCGTAGTTTTTCTCTTTGGTGCCGTGGCGTGCACTCTTCGCTCAGCTTAAGTCGTGCCACGAACTATTCACACATACATGAAGAGCAAGAAGGGACGAGACGATGCCTTGGACATCTGCGCAGTCTTCGGGGACCTTCACCTCCCTATTTGTCACCGTGGGGCATCTCTACCCGACGTATTGGATCACCGACGAAAGCAACCGGATCACCGTATCGATTAATATATCAAGTGTCTCTATGATACTTACTAATATTGGTATGACTATTTTTCAGTATGCTAGTGTATGCAGCAAAAGTGAACCCATGACCACGTTTTTTTTCCGTTGTTATTGAAATATTTTCAAAGACGGGAAGCCAGCAGCATTGACAACCAGAAAAATATGTATGCAGCGCTTTGGAAGACAGAAGCTTAGTCTCTTATTATGATGGTATAATTAAGAAGTTCATGTAGACGCGAGAATATCGTATACACAACCACCGGATGCCAAAAAGAGTGCCTTGTTTTTAAGCGGAAAGCCTGACAGTTTTTTTTTCAGTGATTTTCACTTAGTGGATGTAGTAACCTAGGTGCTGTCTACTCATTTTAGTGATAAGAAAAATATCATCTATTGGTTTAAGCCTGAATTAAATGTTGGCTCATAAAAGCAAGCTGGCCATTCCGTATTCACAAGGTGCGTCAATCTGACAATAGCAGATTTACGTTATTATCTCAGTACATGGCATTACATTGTAATGATGTAATATCACATGAAAACTATTGTTACAACGATTATTATGTGCTAAATTACAGATAGTTTAATTAAACCTCTGTGAAAGACAATCGATGGGACGGGAACGGCCATTTTCTCTGCAAGAAAAGACGCCGAAGAGTGCAAAAAATAATGCAATAGTGAATCTGAGGACACTACTCGCGTGTGTCCATTATATGAACTATGTGCTAACACTGTGGGACACTCAACAGGACATCCTTGCACATTGCGTTTTTCAGATTAGACTCCTCACTGACTTGACCTTTCAATAGGTAGCGACCTTCAGAGAGACAGTACCGGCCTTGATTTCAAAACGGATAAGTTGTACGAGTTTTATGTTGATGATGTTTTTAATCTCAGTACGTAAAAGTAAAAATAAATGCAAGAACTGTATAGGGGAGTTAGGAACCTTCTTAAATTAATACAATAAAACGTTCGATGCGACTCACTATACATTACATGCAATCACGCAACAGCTGCCAGTAATATACCCGAGATATGGGTACCACACAGTTAACATCACATTTAAGCTTCTGCGGCAGATCTGGCAGATAAACAGAGCCGCGTAAAGTATTTTGCCATAAAAGCCGTTTCTCGAGAAATTCGAATGCGGTGGGCGCTTGCGTACTCTCCCTAACTGCGAAGATCCGAGGCTCTGTATTGGAGTCTGTTGTCTAACATGAGCACCTCTCTTACCTCATTTAGCAGCACTAAAGAGATCGAAAAAGACTATGCTGATCTATTTGCCACCACAAGCATGGTTCTTACTACAAACAAGGGTACAACGGCGAACTATGATAAGGTGTACATAAATGTGGGTGTGACCATAAGCGCCTGAGAAACGATTCGTCGTTTTTTCTGGTACACACGTATTTAGACTATGTACTTGCTGATTTACTAGATTTAGACCAACTGCACCCTTATTGTAGACAGAAGTTGACGAGGTTGCGTTTCGCTACCATAAAAACCGTTCTCAGGCTTTTGGTAGCTTTCCTTCTGAGCGAAATAAACAAAGATCTTTTAAACCAGTAACTGTAACCTGCATGAACGCCTGAATAGCGCAACTAAAGCTATTCTCATCGGTCTGCTATATGCTTCTAGTTGATCTACTACTTATCTTCCAAATAAAATCGAAATAGCGTATTTATGACAATTAGGTCCTAAGGCGACAACGGTCAAACGCGTTCTTTTTTTTAGAAAAACGATTCTATAATAGCAATTCAGCCAATGACTTTTCATTGCCCCCTCTGTATAACATAAGCAGTATTGAAACTCTACATGTTATACGTGTTAATATCACTTCATATATAAGCTGCTTGATGCCTAATAGGTATGCTAAGGTAGCTACCTACGTTTGACAAGTGTGCTAAAACCGCTTACCAGCTTATCGTTTGTTTCATATTATACTTAAATGCCCTTTATCTTTTCCTTCTGAATGAAGCTAGTTCGAATTGAACACTTGACCATTTTTGAGTGGATCGGTTCGACCTACTCTACCCCCTATAGTCTTCCGCATGCGCCGAGGCGTACGGGGAATAGAAAAGAGCGAGGGACGGACATTCCTAAAGGATGCGAAGGGAACATAGGACAACGTCAGCCCGAGTAACGCCCATTGCTGCTCATACCGTCCTTTATGGAGATGGTCTAAGTTAACTCATCTGTCTTTTCCTTCTCGGCCTTTTTCTTCAATTATACCTACTCGAATTCTCTACGAGAAAAACAGTGAGAGAGTTGCTAGAGCGGACAAAATAGGACAGGAACACAAAAAAGGAACTCGTAGTACCTTGTAAGAGAGCAGAAAGAGCGGACTACGGAGTGGGGAAAAGTTCTTTCGAACACGTCTCTAAGAATAAGCAAGGGGCTCAAAAAGATGAGAACAAGGATAGCGTTACCCTGTAGCAGGGGAATATAGTAACGGCGCACGCCTTTGTAACGCGGTCCGACCACGCGGGTTGGGGAACGCAGAAGGGGACGATCTGTCGGAAAACGGATCATGCAAAAGGTGAAAAAAATTTTTTCAAAGTCTTGCCGATACTGTAGACTGATGCAGCACAGCTGCCGGTACGGCGTGGCAGAGACCAGCGACGTCTATAGCAAATAGGGAAGAGAAGACGAAGGAATCGAGGAGAAGAAGCCATCGTTTGTCGCTGTTCACTATAGCCATCATCGTGGAGGCGGCGAAGCAGCGATGGCAGCCATCCATAGTTGGTTGCCACGCCCTGCATTTGCGTTGACTCGCTTGACTTCCCCGCTCCCTCCATTGATGTCATCATTAAAATCACTAGCAACATGATCATCAGAATCGCTGTCATCATCATCAGCGTTCCTATTATTTCAGTCTTCCTCACTGTCCTGACAACCTCAGCTTCTCCGTACATTGACAACGCTTTTATATAATGTAAACCTTCGCAGACGTTTGAGCTACACGTTGTCCAGCGCCTTTCCGCAGACATTTCACCCTCGACTTCCGGGTGTCCTTCCCTGTCCACTTCCTCCTTTCTTTGCGCCCGCTCGTTTGATTTCTCACGCTTGAAATGCGAAAGGAATCGGAGAAGAGGAGCTCGCTAGAGAGACTATCTCTTCTCAATCTTCTGTCCGTTCACCCCAGCCCAATCATCAGTTTAAAGCGGGTTAGGGTTACGCCCCCCTGCCCAGGTCTTTCAGTTAGACATATTTCGCACAGTTGCCTTCTTAGCTCCTATCCTAGTCCTACTACAGTCGAAGCTCGCATTTCTACCTACCGCTTTCCGTGTCGCTATTCGTTGACTCGTATTCACTCCCCTTTGTCTCTTATTTTATAGTCGTTTGCCTCAGAGGTCATAGCGATAGCCACTTCTGGCTTTCAATAGCTCACCAAATTTTCACGACCTCACTTCGTTTGCTAACGTTTATCGTCCCCAGTTGGTTTCTCCTTCTTCTCGAATTTAAAATAGGGCTGGGATCAAGCTCACTGTACAGGCAAGAGAGCAAATTCAAACAAGATCAAAAATTCCATTTGGGTCCTGCTATGCTAGCATATAGTGGCTGCAGACACTTAGCCTGCTTCTGCCCTGCAATGCCCTGTCGCCGGTCAAAGTTTAGTATCTTTTGTAGTGATCGTAGCTGTCTCGAAATTCGTCGGACACCCCGTATATTCTATGTATACCCCATTTCTGTTGCTGACAGGCGGGCCGAGGACATTTTAAGTAGCCGAAAAAAGTATTGATCGTTCGTCGCGCTAGAATGAAAGCAAGTTTTTGTCTATTCTAAAATAATACGACTAAATTAAATGTATGCTGTTTTCACCGATGAACTTCTGCGACCTTTGTATCAAGACCGTAATCCCATCCTTATAAAATTTATACCTCAAGACGTATGCGGTAGTCTGGCGTTGCCATTGTAAAAGAGGGTACATTTTCTGTTCACTAATTCCGCTCGACTTTTTCAGTAATTAATTCTCATTAATTGTTAACAGTAAACATCTGAATTGATTGTTTTGCCCGGTGGCAGCACCCCATAGCGCACGACTTCTTTCCTGTTCCATCAAACATATAGCAGCTTCGTTGGTGCAGTTTGGGCTTTGACACAGAATATGGAGCACATATTTTTCGCACATTAAAGTCATATATGATTCACGTTTCATCAAGCGTGACTAGCCGCTTTAGATATGGTTCGACATATTGTTGTATTTTTATAGAGCTTCAAAAATGAAGACACTATCGAGTGTATTATTCATCAAAAGTCGAGCTTTTCTGTAGTCAAAAGCTTCAAACAAGTTTGCCAGTGGATGCTTAGTATAATGGTTAGGTTAGGTGGTGGCAGTGTAATGGTTACACGGGTAATTGTCTTGTTCAACTTTGATTATTTCATTTTTCATCCGTTGACTGACCACTACGGAGAGCATTTCTTCCATCGATAAAGTCACAACGAACGCGACACTGCTACTCTTGAGCCATTCTTTCCAAAAAACGTATTCTGAGTATGAACAGCATTAATTTTATTATGGGCCTGAGCAGCATGTGTGCCTTCGTTGGTACTAAATTGCAGAAAGTACCAAATTTTTTTTGCAAAAATTTCACTTGCTTTCAGGAATTTTTTGTTTTTGGTTAGTTTTTGGTGACGATTTTGGCACATCTACCACTGTGAAATCGACGTTCGAAAAATTATACTAATGCTGATTCAACACAACTCATATGACCTAACGTATGCAGCTTTGAAGCCATCTAGCTAGATCAATACTTTTTTCCACAAATTAATATCTCAAAACTAAAAGAACAAAAGTTACTGGACTGGAAGTTACTGGATGGAAAAATGCCATACTTTCATCACAGAGTGATCGAGCTTTTTGTGCATTAAATACAATATAGTTTAGAATGTCTATTGATAAGATGGTAGTTGAGCCCCAAATAGACATCAGGATCATTTGCGGTCGTATGTTTCCCAAGATGATCCCGTTTGATCAACGCCCTTGTCAACCGAAGACTTCAATTGCGCCTGCTTTCGAGCAGAGGTGATTGTCCTTTTATAAAACTATGAATACAATTTTGCCTTCTTTCATTTTGACATAGTGTCTTGCATATCCTTCACATAAACACCACAGTTTCAAAATATGGTAAGCGACGTTCTGGACATGGCGGCAAAAGATCTCTTCTGCGTATGTCGGTCTACTTATGTTAAAATATCATATAATCCTTACTTGGATATGAGCCATAGCGTACAAGTATCCCTTTGGTAACTAAGACCGCTCGTGGCAGGGCATTTACTAATATTACATGTCAATGTTTGAAGTCTAAGACATACATGTATGTACAAAAGCCTACTAAGATTGACTATGACATTACATTGTATTTTTAACAAGGCACCTTGAGTTATTTTTATTTTAGAGATTTACATTAATAACTAACAACTACTCGATACCGTAGAAATCACACTTTTAACATGTCTGACATCTTGACCTGAACGCTCAATCCTGCACACTGATGGAGTAAATTGTAGTAGATAACTAGACGAGCACAGAATCTGCCTTTGACTTTTGACAAACAGATACGCCAGAGAGGTTAAGCCATCGATAAAATTCAGAACAAATACAAAAGCGCTACCTTTAAGCCATTGTTTCCAAAAACGAATTTTGGACATGAACAGCACGATTTTACTAGGCGTCCTTATTTTTTATTTATTTCTTTTTTTTTTTTTTAGATTTTTAGAGATTTAAAGAGATTATTTGCACGTATTTACTAGGATCGGCAACTGTCTTGTTTATGATTAGAATAGTTAGAGAAGGTTAGAGTCGAGACCATGTAGTATAATTGAAGCTATACTTGGTACCTTATTTAATCTGTACTTAATTTACAACACCGGAATTAAAACAAAAAAACAAGAATACCAAAGTAGAGGCTACAAACCAAAGAGAGAATCCCTTTCCTTTAATTTATCGATAAGGTTAAACCGTATTGAGATCACGCATCCGCAGCACCACCTCACCTTAATAATGAACTAATTAAAAAGGGCATCAGTGAACATCCTAAAAGGAAACTCAGTCTGTAATGTTCACAGATTGAAAATACACGTGGTATGTTCCTTAAGCCTTTGGAACAAATATGTTGCAACCGCTGTGATGTCTTTCTTTGCTGTTATATTAAATGTAGAATCTGACACCAAGCCTTTTAAGACCTTGGTGATCCCGCCATAAGCCCGTCTGCTTTTATTCGTTCTCTCATCTCTCCAACGTCCTTCCCAGCCCCCAGTTCCGAAATTAGATTTGAGTTCTCCTCTTGTCAAGCAGTCCAAAGTTTGCTAATGTCCCACTCGGAGTCCTCGTCATCGTGGTCGCTGCTCTAGCTGTGTCCATTTGGGCGTTTCAAAGATATCAACAACAGGACCAGTGTCAAACAGGGTAAAGGGACAAAGCTAGACAAGCAGAAGCGCGCCCTTTTCCGATCCCGTTCGGACTCGTTCAGAGCCTTGTAAGTCATTTGCTTCTCCTAGGATCCCGAACGAAGGGGATAACGGAAGGGAGTACGGGTAAAGCGGTCAACTTTCCCTCGAGTAGAGTCCAGCTTGACGGCACCCAACTTGATGCGGACGTTGCTGCCTTACGCTGCTCGTTGCCATTATTTTCGTTCATTTGAGAAGCGACTCACCGTCGACATTGGGCAGCCAAAGCCTGAGGGCGTAGTCTCCAGAGAACGATCCAACTTTAAATCGAAATTTTGCGTCAATTCAAAACCGACCCTACTGCGACCTTAAGACTCATTTTCTATTTCTCGTGCGCGCGCGACTTGCGCTTGTGCACCGTGCTGTGAGTCCTCATTTTAAGCATTCTGCCAGTGCTACTGGGGGGTAACCTGAGTGTATGCAGTGACTGTACACATTATTCTGCCAGAATAACCATTTTGACTAACAATATAAAATGTAAGATCCTGTCTCAACATTTTTACGGTAAATTTAATTCGAATTAAGGCTAATCCAACACAAACGTTAGGGACGTTAAGGTTTAGAAACCTGCTACCAGTTCATGCTTATCTTTCGATAGAAATGAAGGAAGCTATATAAAAACTATTGAGACAGCTCCACCACGGTCCACATAACCTACGATGCGATACTGTCAAGAATTTGTTTTGAAGAAGTTTGAATATACTGTATAGTGCACCTATTTCTCCTTCAGTTAGATGCCATATTAATAATCACGTACGCTTTCGCAATACGATGTTTACTTCATGTTACTTCGGCAAAACATGAAGCAGATCAACACAAAGGCTTTTAAATGGTTTCTCGGTAAATTTAGAAAGTAAAGCCCTGCAGCTCTGCAGATTTTTATAGCATCAGCTTAAATACAATGGTTTTGGCTTTTCACATATATTTTTGCTTCATTTGACTTGGAAATGAGATATAGCGTTACCCGTTTCTTTACCGCAATCAAAATTAATCAATCGAATAAGCAATATATATTCGATTTTGATATTTCTAGTGGTCCTTAGTCGTAATGGTAATAGGCCAAGTTAGAAATTGTGAGATATGAAAAAAAACATTTGTGGATAGCTCGCAGTTTGTCTTGCTCTACTTCTAAGGTACGTAATATTAACAGAAACAGGATCAATAACAGACTAACCAGATCGGTAAAGAGGCTACCGTCTGGATTTGGGTTCGAGGGCACAGGAACCAGCCCGTTGGCCGGCCCGTTAGATGATTCGCCGACCACTGCATCTCGAAAGCTCGAGTCTGGACGTTGAGCTCCAGCTCTGCGTACGCCATACATACAGACAGGCACATACACAACTAACAGTATGATTAGAATGCACGACGTGTAACTCCCGCAGCGCGGTTCGAATGGAACAGAGACTCCTAGCTCAAAGGCGTTAGCGGTATGGGAAAATACTCCGCTGGATGGAGGAAGGTACATCTAGCCAGCAGCAGACATGGACCTCGCCGTCAGGCGATTATCCGTAGTGTGTCAATCCCGATGCGCGCGATTCAGGCACTTGGTCTTAAGTCTAAAGGCACACAAAATCTCTTTATAAAAATTCCGCTAAAGGTCATACTAGATAATACGATGGTACTTCAGTAATTTTCCGGATCGTGCGAAATTCAACCGTATATGATTTGGATTAAAGTTACTTTGGTTTTGAGGAATATACAGCAGTATGCGTCATCCAAAGCCACAAACTACTATACATATTGCCCAATTAATAAGCGCAAACGTAGAGTATGTTAGACTGTCCGTACTGAGATGGATCCGCCGCGCTAATCAACATGATTCACGTGCGGATACAGGCTTTGCTAAGCCTAACATTTTCTTAACAGCTTTTCGTTGGAACCTTTTCGTGTAAATCAGACCTGAATTAAAAAGCACGCAAGATTAGCCTCCCGAGACTGTAATGTCACGCTTAACTGGCGTGATGAGACGCAGGACACGTCTGCGTTAAGGCTTTCAGAAGACCACGATTCGTGTACGATGTACTGACCCTTCTAGCACTTGGAAGACTCTTGAACACCATTAGAAAGAGCAGTATGACGAACAGGTAGGTGACAGTTAACAAAATGAATGATTTTTACAGTAATTTTTTTTTTCGATTTAAACCATTCTTGCATACACTTGGTATCGCTCCACAAACAGAAAACGTTCTTTATTTATTTCTCTCATGCGCGGATGAATTTCCTTAAACATTTTCCTCAGGTTTCGAAAAAACACAATCATTCCCTTTCTTCATCAAGTTTCCACCAAAACCTATAGAATTACAGTGGTCGGTAAATTTTAAGTTTCGGAGACCCGAAGAGATTTAGATATTCAATTCGTTGTATACCTAATGTGAGCATTGGAACTAAAAATTAAGTTAGTCCAAAGCAGATTGATTTTTAATTTCTGATCTTAAAAAGATATGCGCGGCAGGGACCAACGTGTTCCCCCGTTAGCCTCATAGGTTCTTTGAGTTCAGTGAAAATGCTTCGTAGATTCATTCAGGGGGTATGTCCATGGCGTCTCTGAACTGAAATACAAAAACAAACACAAGGGTTCACCGTGTACACAGCTAGCTATTTCACTATTTGTTTTCGCTTAGAACAGGAGTTTTCACCTCCACCAGAGTGAATCGGTCCCGTCTTAATTAACAGAACTGTCGAATATTACTGGACATAACGAGTCCAGTGTCCAAAGTTCGGCTTTGGCTGTAGATTTTTTCTCCTGCAAAAGGCAACATTAACTCAAGGAGTGACAAGAACCTCTGGCGCTTTCGGTCCATTATAAATCAAAGGAAAGCTCCTATCGATGAGAGACCGTTTGTGCTTCCATGTCGTCGTCGCGTTGCCCCTTTTGCCCAGTCTCAAAAGCTAAGAAAAGGGTATCAGGTAGTTTGGCGGGTTAATTGGAGAAGCTCAGAACCTGATGATACGACTTAGCCAGGACAAACTAGGCGGTATCAGAGGCGACTCAGACTTCGGACCAAAAGGGGTTAGACAACGAAGACAGTTGCTCGAAGCCTTACCACTTCTCCTCTCGTCCCTTTCCGCTTACTTGCTCGGAGTTTCTTTAGGCTGCCGTACGTACGCTTCTCAGCTTTTGCGCTAAGGGATATCAGAGGAGCTACTACTAGTACTACTAGTGGGTCCCAATTCCACCAGGCAGACGAATCGTTCGAAGAATCGGAGACGCGGCTCTGGTCGGCCTCACGGATCCGCTTGAGCTTAACGACAATTGCCACAACCGAGTCTAGTGCGGGTGGCGCTGAAGCGGGGATCAAAGCATGAAGATACAGTTAAGACTCGGCCAAGAGGCCTTCACCGTCGCAGTGATAGCGGCGGTCGCGGAAGGAGGAGCTAGGGAGACACTCACATGAGTGAGATCCAAAGCCGCGAAGTCGGCGTTAAGACAACGAAAAGAGGAAGAACGAGCCCACGAGTCGCTTCATGCGCCGCACTGCTGAGAGGAAGACGGGATCGAGAACTTCGACGACGAGAAGTGAGCAGAGACGACCACGCGCTAGCAGAATAAGGGTTACAGTACGGCGCCAGAGCAAAGGCGGGCGTCGGGAATTAACAACAGCAGACATTATGGTAGCAGCGGTGGCTGGCGGGAATAATAAGGCTCGAACAGACATCGAAAGCGCGAAATCAGATCGTGCGAATACGAAAGGATTCTCATGTGTACGAATAGAACGCTGATTGCTTTACTTCGATTCGGTACTAGTGCGCTCATCTCAATGACAGCTGAATGTGACGAAGGAATATTTAAATCGCGCTTGCGGGGAACGTTTTCAATAGCGGAAAACAAACGTCGCAATAGTATTGTGCTAAAAATTTAATAACAATAATTACAACAACATCGTCCTAATAACATGGTGTCACACTGTGTTTTATGTATAATATTCAGTTTTTGCATCATCGTTGCCAACCTGTTATGCTACACTTTTTTCAAAGCCACTGCTGCATCTTGACGATGCATATTTCCGGACATTTTCCACAAAAATAGTGGTTAGTTAAATTTGCCGCACCTAATTTATGTCATCAAAAGGCTGACATAGAGTAAAAATGACGTTCTCCAAAGCCACTTGCAGCGACTTGTTGGAGTTATACGGGACAGTTCATTTTGAGTATATGCTGTATATCATCTTTCGGGGTTACCATTGGACGCCGAACATCTATTTGCGCGTTTTCGAATGCGGCTGAACGTGCTAACACTTTTTTTTTGTTGGCACAAAATAATTAGAGAGCCACTCAATCCGAACAGCACACTAATGTTATTAGCCTGTAAAATTGGTGACTCCCCCAAGTGAGAAGATCATTTCGTCGTTTATCGCCGTCGTCGTCGTCGACGTAGTCTACCGATGGACGGCAAATATAAATTCCTCGCAGGAAATGAAGAATCTACATCTAGATATGATGATTATCATCACGCTATGCCAGACCCCCTAGCTATGCTAGGCTTGCGATGTTGTTTAAGCTTAGCTGTTCTGGAGAAATTAAATCTACCCATCACATTCGGGCGGAAATGGTGTAGACGGCTAATACCAGCACCTGCTTCCGGCTCCAAACTAGAATCTCCTTATAGCGATGCGCCTAAGTAAGCGACTCACCGAAGAGCGATAAGGGAGGACCCTAATCTTTGCTATTCCCTGTTACTTCCATTCCCCTACGTAGTCTCAAATACAAACAGGGAGAAGAGGCGTTGATAATTGAACTTGTTTTAATTCGTTTTCTTTAAGCGTGACAACAAACACAATGAAAGCGATAACTTCTAAGCAGACAACAATTTGAACTTTTATTACCGTCGCCAAATCGAGAGCTAGCTTCTGTGCTAGTGCTATGTAATCAACTAAGTAGATCTAGAGACTATATATATGGAAAAATGGGAATAGAATATTACATGAAATCTAAGTATATACCCTTTTATGGAGTTACATTTTTACTACCTTGACTAACTAAATATAGTACGGTTCACCGATTTTTATTAAGTGGTCTTCATCGGATAGTTATGACAGCTTTTCTTAAAACCATAAAAGTCTTAAAGGGTCTGGTTAGGCGAATTCGAAAACTGGCGTCAAAGGGCCATTTATTTTTCACGAACAAAAATCACAACTAGTGGCCAATTTCGGCCTAATGCACAAGTACAATTTAGAATCCACGAACTGTTCTTCTTGGGCTCTCCCTATTGCGTCAGAGATAACAAGCACTTTGCTTAAGTTTTTTGGTAGTACTCTTCTGCGAAGGCTAAAACGTAGTGCAAATATGACGCAACTAACAAGCCTAACTATTTTACTTCTTCCGTATTTTCATTCTACTGAAGGAGTGGGCTTGGTCTTCTTAGAACTGAACATTTCACGGAAGATAAGCCTCCACGCATCTTCACGTCCAAATCTACGCAATATACTACGGATCCAGAATTTAAATAAATCTGGCGTTTCAACAACTAACTATTGAATTGTTAGCTACGTTTTTTGATACAGCTTACGTGTTGACTGGATGACACTAGAATCTTGAAAGCCTTGCAACTCATTTTTTAAAGCTCCCCTCAACCTCAGTGCACATGTTTCTATTACGAAGGGCCTTCACCACTGTATTGCTTTCTACGAACCTACACTGGCCGAATTGTGGTGCACGGGCCAAACGAAAATCTGCTTGTCTCCCTTTTCCGTTTCCGGTGACGCACATTACGACGAGGTTTGTCGACAGCGTTTGAAAAATGGACAATGACAATAACCGCCATTACTGCCAGCAACAACGACATCAGCAGCAGCAATAACAGCGATTCCACTTGGGATCCGGCAAGCAAGAGCTGTACGGCTGTTCTATTGGAATCGGCTAAGTCCGCTTCGGGACGCTTTGGTGCAGATCGCAGAACTCGATTGAGAAGCATTATCGAGGGGAAGGGCACGTCAATACCCCGAGTCGAGCCTATTAAAGGATATCAAAGAAAAACACGTGACTATTCGACCAGGTGGCAGCCAACCGAGATCACCGAACCGACCTCGCATCGGAAGGTCCATCAGATAGATGGGCAAGAGGGGGCCTATCATCTGGCCTGGGCGCACGGGATACATTTGGACAACGGGAAAATGCGAGTACATAGTACTGGAGAACCCTATCAGATGATGTGCCGCTGATTGTGCCGCCGCCTCCTAAACTGTAGCAGCAGAATGGCGTACAGCCAGAATTCCTGCGGTGTAGTCATAAATCACAATCCTCAATTTGCCTTCTTCCCTTCGATCCTCAAATTTTGCGATCTTCTAAAGGCCTTGCGCTCAATTCGGCACAAGAATTCGCATCATATCGTGGTCCTCCGAATAGACGTGGCGCCAAGGACGGAAAAGAGAAAGAACCTTTTTTGTCTCAGGAGAAAGAAATGACAGCCCTGACCGCCGTGCCCACCATCATCGCTGGTGACGCCGGCAACCGCTACTCAACACAGTCGCGACATGTCTATGCTTTCTCTGCCAGATGGATTAGTTGTAAGTTTGTGGATTGATCTCTCCACATATATGTGTAGAAGATGGCCGTGGACCAGTCGTATGTAAGCTGATCACCCCCATTCGAAACTTAACCGTAGATGTGTACAGAGATAAACGTGCCGAGAAAAAGCATATTCACTCCAGTAAAAGAAAACCACTGTATAGGTGTGAGCACGATGTGCTTGCTCACAGTAGCCAGCTTTACCAGCGCTTTTGTCAAACAAAGCTCCTTTACAAAAAGTACGTTAAGTTATTAGAAGGCAGAGATGCAGAGCAAACTTTTGCTTCAACACTCGCAGTTAGATTGGCAACACCATACGTATTTGGCATCGCATGATTGCACCTTGTTTAATTTTTCAGCTTTCAAAGTAAGCGGAACATAAAGTTGCGATTGAGTCACGAATATATAACAAACACAGACATATATTACAATTACCTAATACTTCTTAAAATGTAATTTGTCTTTGTGTAGTCATGAGCTCAAATTTTATATGCGTTGAAAACTACAATAAACGTTGTAGGACTTATGCGAACCTTCTCGACCGATCCACACCGTAAATGTAAATTTTGACCTCTGTGATTGGCCAGCTATCACAAAATTTTTTTTATTGTCAACTGCTAGACGCTTAAGCATCTTGACAATTTCATTCGTTAGGCATATACATGTATATATTACGACGATAAAAATACATGTTATGTGCTTAATCTAGCTACTGGAGTTTGACCTGGACTAATTTCAGCAGTAACAAAAGCCCTTTGCACGTTCCTCTTGGCAGATTTAGCCAGTTTCTGTCTCAACATTTAGAAAGACAACTTTGCTCCAGAAAGGGCCTAGGCTAAAAGGTTGGTTAGACACGATCCCACCCAGATTTACGACTGTCCCCGAATGGCTGCTTTGTAGTGTTACACAATATACGACTCGCGACGTACCAAAGCTAGTAAGGAGTCGAGAAACACTGCCGTGATACCTAGAAACCCACACGCCCATTGACTCGCCTACGTATCAAGATTATATATGCATGGTGCTTGACCGGACAGGTGTTGTTGACTATGCTAACGACGCGGTGACCATAAACACATCAGCTAAACTTTTGCAGCGTCTCCTTGCTACCTTTTCTTACACGTATCATACATCTGATCGACACGATTACTTTCTAAGGCGCGTTCGACCTGCTTACGGATGCTTAACTGACTTGCCGTGCTTCCTTAATTTACATTTTACCGCGTATAATGAAATAAAGGACGTTTCATTCAGGAAGGATTTCAGAAGCGATGTTACCAGTAACTTCAGGTATTATTTAACGAGCATAGGAACGAACGAATTCTAATAATAAACTTTGTTAACATAGAATCCAAGCCAACGCCGGATTTAAATTGAACGTCAGAAGAGGGCAAATGCTCAAAGATTCATAGGACATTCGAGGATGTACGTAACGCAAATAAATCGCATCTGTCCTGGTACTAGGGCGCTGCTACTCATAGAATATATTAGCTATTTTATTTTATAGTTTACAATTTTAAAAGGATCCCTACATCGATTTACTATTTATAGTGACAATGCACTAGTACCGGCAAGAATGCTTTAGACTTCGCGCTTATATAACAATGGCTACGGAAATACTATTACTTATTATTCGTATGCACTGTAACATTTAGCCGCGCTACTCACGTATGTGTTCTAAGATGCAATCTAAAACAGTCAGCGCTCCTAACTAGTTCTTTAAAGAGGTCACCCTTCAGCCTTGCCATTACAAACGCTTGAGAGACGATCACAATTTGTAAGGTTGTCCTGTCATTCACAGTATTTTTGCACCGATCGTGCAATAGTGCGGCGCCTACTCTATTTGTTCAAACCGAATCTTTTTTCTGCTAAGATCGGCCCCGTTAAGCTTTCTGCGCAACCAACTCGGCCTTCTCGTCAACCGATCGCTTCCCTAATTACAGGTTCCCTTGAACGGGAGCACACATTCGAGTAGGCGCGTTTGGCCTTTTGCTTCAGCGACCTTCATACTAAGCCGCCACCTTCCTGATCTGACCACATAGGTCCGGGGCCAATGCGGAAACGCTTTAGTGCCCGCTGTACAATTTCTCGAATACTTACATGTCCACCTGCCGTTCCGGAGGGGCGGAGGATAATTGCGGCTTCAGCCTGAGCTTACGTGATTCATAACAGTGAGGTATCCCCACAGATAAAACTGTTAACGTTGAAGTACGTAGCCAAAAACATCAGTCAATCAGTCAGTGGTCTACTTCAATAGGGCGTCTGCCTGTTGCACTCTCCTATCATCGTTCGCTTGAAAGCCTCTCAACTACGTAATATGCGCCGTCGGAAGCCCAGCATCCGACACGGATCCATTATTCAGTACCATTCTAATGCATCAAATATGGCTGCTGTTAACACTGGATACATAACTTGCAAACGATGCTGCACAATACCGTGGATACGCAAACTTGACGTATTAGAGGCGTCAGCTGATTCTGCTGAGGATTCGATTTCAGCTATACCTCGCTGCATTCGGTTGTCGCGTGCAAGTCTGGAATATCGGTAGGAACTTAAGAGCGGCGTACGTTGCGACACAAATGTGGGCAGCGTGGCCAAGTGTTACGTCCGCACAAACGTGTTTCGTGTTTTACGTTTGGTACCAGAGGCGTTGGACAATACTTTAAGAAGCTGGCCCTCAGCACAAAATGAATTGTGTCTGCGCGCAGATTCAAACCTAGAACACCGTGTGACCCAAAATTTAATAGGCAAATAAATTACCCACTGCGCTGTTATGGGAACAACGGCCGGAACTTACAATTATAAGCACTTTGTCGCCACTGCGATATAAAGATAAGCTGCTGTTTGAACCGATGGCTTTTACGCCGGTTATAGTGCGTTTCCACTACTATATACCAACGCTGCCGCCAACTGCATATATATGTATAAGTGTAATGTGAACACATATATATATGTTCACATTACACAGCGACCACCCTGTTATTTTAGACGTGCGTATATGACAAAGAAGGAAATAACCGTTCCAAAACGAAGATAGATTTTTCAACGAAGTAACAATCACACGGGACGATATATTTTTTTTTTGCAAAAATATTGAACCGATGAGAATATTGATTAAAATTTTTCATTCAATGGCTAAAAAAAATAAAAACATTTAGCAACAAGAGATATTAAAGGCAACGTCGAGTCTCGACAAAGCAAGACAAGATTTGCGTTCATAAAGGTAAAGTGCCTTAATGAGGCTGATTCGTCAGCCACCAATGACATACAGGTATCGTGCGTGTGGTATGAAACGTTCCTCCGTACACATTTTTTTTGTACAACATCTTGAGCAAATTTAAGGAGCTAGCAGTTCAATAATTACTGAAACACAGATTTTTTTATATCTGATGGTATTCATGACCAAAAGCGTGTCGTCTTGCACTAACAATGTTCAAAGTGGCCTATTTTCTTTATGTATTAACGAACCTTTTTACTGTGCTAAATAACTTAGTGACCAGCAACGTTGCTGGAGACACTTGGTCTCCAATACTGCTTCTAAGATAGACTATTGTGTGTATTTATTTTTACTTGCTTATTATAATAAGCAGTATTTATTTCCAAAAACGTCTTTTGTTTTCATTTATTTCCCGCGATTCGATTAGTGTATCTTGCTAAATAAAAAACTAAAGTGCAAATGTGAAAACCCACCTGCCTATAGACATGTTTAAGCAATATTATTACGTAAGTATTGAATTATTCATCATGTAAGATCAACGTTGGAATCGATAACGGCTTTATCCGTAGACGAACACATTCTTCATGCTTTGAAAAAACAATCTTTTTTTTTTTAAATTTGTCGTCTGTTAAAGGTGTTAAAGTTGAGTATTTTTATCAAGTTGCAATGCTTAAGTAATTACTTTTTTGAGTTATGATTTCTTTTTTCATGAAATATCTATGATTATTGACAGAAATATGTCACTGCATGTGTCTAAATTACATGCCCATCTAAATATACGTGGACTAATTAACATCATAAAATACTTTACTAAAAACAGTAATGCATAGCCTGTTTATCGCACTACACTATTATAATAAAATGGCAAGTTAGAGACATGTGGACACGGATTTCGTTTATAGTACATTTACGGTTACATAACGCCGCCGCACAATAACAAAATCGGAAACGATTTTCCCACTGCAGCAGTGATGATAGCGTTCAAGTCTATTGCGTGTCCTCATTCCTCAAACTGTATGGAGGCGCCTGCCCGCTGGGCTCCTCAGTTTAATGGACATCGGCACGCAGAATATTAAGTTGATCGTGTGACCTGTTTCGAATCTGTCGCCCGCCCACCCAGCCAACACTAGGTTTTGCCTCTATGCGCCATTGCCTTGGTCAATAGCCCCCTGTCTTTTCTCCCACTCCCTCACCTCGTTTTGCTTGCAAGAGATATATATATAAAAATTAGATATAAGTATATCTAATTTTTGCAACGAAGAAAGTGTAGCAAAAACACGATTCACAAATTAGCTTCCACATAAATGCGGAATGTTTACAGAGGTATCAGTACTAACGCCAGTTTAGAGAATTTCTGACTGAACGGCGCAAAACTGTTGGCTCATTTTTAAGTTGGCAGCGACTGAGTCGTTTTTGAGCAACAAACGACCTAGCCTCAGCATAAACAAAACGGCACTTCCAAAAGTCCTACAGAGTGAACCTTCTTTCAATTATTATTTATTCTTATTATTTAGCAGCAGTTCTTTAGCACTTTCTGTGGTCACTAACAAACACTTGGTAAGAACTGAATCTTACTACCGCCAAATTCTATTGCCGCGGAGTCTACCTGGAAACTTCCCGAGATGTTTTTTCATTGAGATATAGGCAATTCATAAGATGTACATGGCATTAGAGCTTCAGAACTTATGCTAAGCCCATTCTCCCAGACGGTGTCTTGCGTTTACGAATTAACGAAATGGATCGTCGGTTTAGACAGCTCATTACGAATGTTTTTGAGATTAAATATTTTAGATTTACAAGAGCAAAACAACTGACCTGTTTCATGCAAAGACAACGTCTCGGCGGCATAGTTAGAGTACGAGAGAGACCTAAAGACTAGTATAATAATAATAATAACAATAATCTACGCTAAGCTGAAAACACCCATTTCGACACAAGACATATATGTATATATACACCTTGTTCTAGATGTTCGAACCACCTCAGAGATGTGCAATATGCTGCTGTTTGTTACTCTTTACTTTTGTTTGGCACCGACTGGCTCAAAAATACGCGAGAAATCGTTTTTCGTCTCTCGGAGTAAGCGGCCGCTGTTCTCAAAGTGTTGGTGAATCGGACCAACTTTGTTTGGCCTGCTGGTGGGAATATATACATGCTCCATCGTATAAGTGACAGCTCCAAAACAAGCGATCCAACTAATGTCAGAGTCAGAATGCAAAGTTTTTCTTATCCTTTTGTACTACTCCCAGGAGGCTGCTTTCAAACAGTACGACACGCGTAATGGGTGATGTTTCCCCTCTTCCGAGGGTCGCATTCATGGGGCCGCCTATAATTGACCTCAATATTCCTTCCAATGAAGCACGATTCATCATTCCAACCCACTGCTAGACTAGACTGGATCTGCGCTCCTTGCTATCGAAAAGTTCACTAAGATAAGGCGCCAAAGGTCCATCGAAAACCACAGGGTTAACAGCAACGAATGTTTTTAGCTAACAGCTGAAGCATCTACATGAGAAGGAAGTGGATGATGGTCAAATATTACCCATTTGCTTGAGTTGAGTTGAGTTGAGATACACAGTCATGTATTTACAGATGTTGCAGAAGTTTCTCGCAGATGCGCTTACTGTAACCTTCACACGTGGCTGCGCATAGCGCTAGGTTTTTGTATTCTGCTAATATTTCTGCTTATACTAGTCTGCGTTTACTTGTGTTGTCACCTTTGTTATACGATGCATCAGTCATCTCTCCCCTCATCTTCACCATTCTTCTCTGTTTTCCGTATCGCGCCAATATGTGATGTCATTTCTTGTTGGTTTTGTTGCTGCTCCGGCTATTCACCTACCGCGGCCTTTCCCGTAGCGAGGTTTTCTTCCCTCGGTTCTTGGATTCACTGGCCCGTGGTCCTTAGCCGTCGTCTTTCCTTGTATCTTTGCCTCTCTTTCCTTCCCTTGTACCATCATTTCGTCGCTAAGGCTGGCCTTTGCTCCGCTTATAGACGTATAGCTACTAGGTTGGAGGAGAAACGCTTGTAGCGGCGGCCTTGGTCCTCATCGGCGACCGAACACCAGCACCCGCCGATATTAATGCTAGGCTGGCCGTAAGGGACCCGGAAAGCAGGAAACGGCAGTGCTCAGCCGCCACAGTGACAACAGCAGCAGTAGTCGTAGTCCTGATTTCCCCAGACACTGCTTGCCTTATACATCGGCACCGCGAAAGCCTTCTGTAGTACGGCATCCTGCTCGCCAATAATCCGTTTCGGTCCGCCTTCAAACCCTGACATACGGCCTATACATCCCCTTGACCGCGGTTCAAGTCCTGGTGAAGGACACTGAGGCTATGTCCTCCTCTGCTCGACTGTCTCACGCTGCCACAGTCCTAGCCAGTCGCAAGCAGCTATGCGAAGTAGAAACCGGGTGAAGCGAAAGACAACCAGCGGTGAACAAGAGGGAAAAAGAGGAAAAGTGGACAAAGGAATTAGCCAGGCGCAGCCGTCGGGAGAAGAGCTTTCCTTTTAGCGACAGCGGCGTCGATAGAGAGAGCTTAAAGTGGGGAGAGGGAATTACGGTCTTCTATCCAGACCATAGGGGTCTTGAAGGGCAGGCTCGCGTTCTGGTGGCCGCTTTTCCCACGGGGATGACGTTGAACGGCCCGAATGCAGCTAAGACGGGAATGTGAACGAACGTGAAGGGCTCAAGGTGTGTGCAATCAGTCATGGTTAAGTCAAAGCGATGGCTGTCAGTAATGGTTAGGTAACGGGTGTATGGAAGGGAGTCAGCAAAGAAAAGAAGAAAAACCGATGTTTCTGTATTACTATATTTATCCCTATCATTGAACAATGATCGACAGCGAATCTGAAACTGAAGAGATTCATGTTAGATGAAAATATAGTTAATCAAAAACCTCACCTCACATGAGGATAGTTAAAATACGGACTTCACATAATATATAAGTTTACCTCATTGTATTACGTGGTTTTTTGTACGGGAAGCTCTTAAAAATGAGATACTCACATTGTTGCTCCTCGAGGTACCCCTGTACCACGTGAATGTACGCTATTATACACTTTAGTTTTCACATATGCTTATATGTTTGTGCCTAAATATCTGCTCCTAATCTATTACACAAAAAAAATAGTCATGATCAGCTTTTTAAGTGCACAAGAAGCGGGTTTTTATTATCAAACAGTATGCATATCTTCATGTAAAGAAAAGTACTATGATATTGATCTCTTGCTCTAGCTGTGTCCTTATGAGCTAAAATTTATCCTTTCAAAACATTGAATTTTATAATACATAGTGTTAATCTATTCTTCCGCACGCGTAAAGCGGCAATCATCACCGTCTATTATTATTATTATTACCTTGATTGTGTCATTATCATTACAACAGGATTATTAAATATATTAAATAGGTGGTACAATTAAGTAATAATAGGCTGCACTTAAGATGGATTCCGCTTACTTCACAAAACTATATTAGATCGAGCAGGCTGATCACCGTCGCCTCTTACATATTTTTTTCCGTGAAGCTGGACAACACGCCTGTGGTGTGTCGTTCTTTTTCTAATAGGACCTGCTGATCTCAAGGCAAATGGCCATTGTTGATGCCACTGCCCTCATAACGGCACTACCTGTGGGCATGCGGCTGCGGGTCTGCCCCGTAAGCAAATTAATTAAAATCAATCGGCCACACGATTCGACTGACCAAGTGTGCGGCTTTATGACGTTGCACTCACATGCATGCGTACGTTGTAGGGTGACAACTGACGACGTTGAAAGCGAAAACGGGAACGTGAGATTGATGTGTTGATAGGATGCAGTTGCGGAAATTAGTGAAGCGGGCAACCAAAAAAGGGACCGCCACTAATTAGAAATACGGCGTTGCGAAGCAGAGAAAATGCATGGTCGACCGACCGATCGGCCAGCACCGCGGGTTCTCCAGCTGACCTCTGACTTCCTGCATCATACCACGTTAGAATTCGTGCGAAAGCGATTCCCGTTCAGGATGCCCCCTTCGCTGGAAATGCGGGCTCCGAGTGGTTACTGTTACCCAGCCCAGTAAGTCAGCCTTGCAATGTTTACGGCTGGTTCTGGCGTTCTCATTTCAGCAACTAACTGACTGTGTTAAGTTGCAAAGAGAAGAACGCAAAGTACCCAAATATGTCCCTGTGTACGTGTACGTCTGTGTAGAAGTCACAACACACACAAGGAATGTTTTTCTTACGCTCATCGTTCGCTTCTCCGGAAACGTAAAGCTCTGCTGCTTTTTGTGTGTCGACTGATATGGCTGATTGATCGACGCAATAATCATAATAAGCTGATTCCGTTAACCTCGTAAATACACGACGGGGATGATTATTTATCCTTCAATGATCGAAGTTCGATGATCGGGCGGCCGATTCGAAGGCGACGGCGAATGTAGAATAGCTGCATAATTAACCACTATACTTAAGAATGGTCTTTAGACTCGCTAACATTACCTTGCGTTATTATTCCAAGTGTGTTGAAAAGCCAAGGGCCTCTTTTTTGACATCCATGGTCACTTTACTTTGAAAAGAAGAATATATTAACGACGGAATGTTGGAACAAAAACGTTACTCGCGTCTGCGTGTTTCAACCGTCGACACTGCGCTAACGAAAGATAGTCGTCTATTTTAGCAAACTTAACCAATGTCAAAGCATAATAAATTATATAAATAGTATAAACATCACGCTTCTAGCTGCTAATACTTGATAACGTCAATCAATAGTTTTTGTTTTAGCGTTCTACAGTCGATTAGTACTGAATATAGTGCTTCATGCAGTATCTGCTCGAGTTGGTATTCGTATTATGATTATAGATTCGTTTCGCAGTCTGCGCTGATGAAGATTAGCGTGATGATAAATACAGCACCCTTATTGTATAATACAATATAAAAATATATATATATACTTAAAGTATCCCTTGTTTTTTTAAATTATATAATTGATCCACCAATCTAAACATATGATTCGCCGAACGTAAAGAGCTGAGCAACTTACCTGCAATCAAGCATTCTTTAAACTAAGAGAGAAATTATCTTAATAAAGAATGCAATGTATCCCGTTAACTTCTTTCTTCTATAAATTCAAAATGTTAGGTTTAGGTGGGACTGCTTTGTTGTCAGACGCTTACGGTTAATCAACAATGTACCAGGCGATTTTAGCGCATCCTGTCCCGTACGGCCCCTACAGCAACTAATCTCCAGGGGACCTAAATCTTTTTCCTGTTGTGTCACCACTGATATGCTCCGCATCGCAGCCTGGCGTGATTCATCCCATTAAATAGTAGTACTCTTAATTGCCTTTTAATTGATCTCTATACGTTCGTTTTTCACTGTATACACCGGTCATTGCCACTTAATAGTACACTCCCACGGAATTCTTATCGTATTTCATAGGTTAGCTACCTTCTGCGATCGTATGGCAATTCATTTAAATGCAAAAGAGGCAAAGGGAAAACATTTGTTTTTCCACCATTTCTGCCTGTTGCCGCGTTATCTACGGGTACAGCTTGAAAATATAGTGCAAACATTTGAGAATTATTTCGAAAATACTTTTTCCTGCTCAGATTTTACTTTCTAATTCCGCGCGCAAAGTTTAAATGTGCATTCTTTGTAATTGCTATAATAGTTAATGCAGGAGTCCACATATGTGTTCTTTTACTATATTATATACTCGCTTATTTTCTTCTATCTCGGGTCAGGTCGAATACCTGAGTACGTTCTACTACAGTAGGTCAACTACCGGCGCAGTTGATCTACCCCAGTCTCCAGGGCCTAACATAGGGTCCGCTACCGATTGTCTCGCAACGCATACAAAATGCACACACGTCGCCATCCCCACGTACAAACGATCCAACCCTCAATTAAACGCATTACCGGTCTAACTGAACTGTTTTGGGCTTTCTCATCGGAGAGACAATGACGAGCTAATGCTGCTGCCCAAAAATATATCCGTGAAGCCCATACAAACGGACTCGATAAACAACCTTTGCACCGGTCAGGCTACCGTGGTCTTAAGAGCTCCCTTTATGTGTCTCCTATTGGCCAGCCGGCCAACGAGATACCGTGTTTCCGCAGGAATACCTGCAGCAAAAACGTTTTAGTGCTACACTGGTGTTAAATGGTAGATTATCTAGTGTAATAAGCTTCGTTCGGTTGCACATTGATCTGCTGTGTAAATACGGTCCACTGCGCCCATGATATGTTTACACATTACATTAATATAAGGTAAATTATCTCACTTAACTATGACGCATTCTGAGACGATCAGTGTCGGGGTATACTGTTGCGAATTCGATGATTCAAGTAGAAAACATCAAAAATTTTTCCTCCTTTTGCGCCTTCAAACAGCCTATGTTAAACTGCAAGTACATGCATTTTTTTATTTGACATCGAGGAGGTAACTAAAGCCATTCTGAATATGTTGTCGCATCTTAATGGCGGCATTATCATGCAAAAAAGCGCAAAACTTAACACATCGAAACATGTTCTTCCGGTCCTTGACTGATTAATAAAATTGCGAGAGGTGATCGAATCAACGAGGCGTATGCACGAAGAATGATTAGATCTCAGAGAATACATTCTTTATTGCTTTTATGCTATCGCTTCATCTTAATTTTATTGGCGTTTTTCCTCTACGTGAAACACTTCTTTCTCTGTTTTTCTTCACTTCCGTTTGCGATTCACTTGCGATTAAGATTATATTGTTAATATAATTGATCTTTTAATATTTATATGATGATAATCACATGATACAGCTATGCATTTTTTTGTTGGAGTAAAGGTGCACTCGATTTGATAGAAAAAAAAAGGAAAATGTCTTATTTAATCAAATTAAAAAATTATTTTTAATATTGCCTGCCTCCAAATAAAAAGGAAGTTTTGGTAAATTAGTTCTCGAAATACTTTTTGGTTTATTGTTCTTCCATTACTTTTCCACATGTTGATCATCACTTTCTGTATTGAATTCTGAATGGAAAAGAATATACCCGTATTTCTAACAATATAAGAAATTCCATCCGTTTATTATCGCCAGCTGACACACCTTTGAAAAAACTCGTTATCATTAGCTTTAACTAGAACTAATAAAAGCACTTAAGTGGTCTATTCGAATGGGCTCAAATGCACACAATCTATTTTTAATATTTTATTAATAATAGACTATTGAAAATAATTAGTCTTCAGAAATCAAAGCGTAATTTAGTCATCAATCTTTACAAAATGGCCATGCTATGCGCAAGATAAACCCGGCAAATATTGGTAGCACATGCTAAACAGTCACTGAGCTGGGTCAATAGGAAGGCACATGGTATTAACCTACTATTCTGTCTTTGCCATGGTACAGAACCACTTAGCCTCTGGATGAGCCTGTTCTATCCTTTGCAGATATACTTACCATCCAAACACACCATAAAGTACACTGCCACCGTCGACTTACCGTTCAACCTGCAGATTGAACAACACAAAAATGTTAATATTGCGACAAATTCTCTGAAATTTCTCACGAGCTAATCTCACAAAAAGAAAAAGAGAACATGTCATAGGACGCAACGAACTGCATTAGCAGTTTCTATACCAAAAATATCAAACAGTGTAGTACTAACACTGCGAGAAAAAAAAATAAAAATATAGGATACGATAATATTAATGATGAATATTGCTATAGAAATGGTTTCGCGGAAAGAAGTTTGCTCTGAACAGTAGACTGCTGAAAAAACGCACATAGCTATAAAATGGCAATCTTTATTAAACATGTATCTAGTAACATGTATTTTCACCGTGCCTTAAAAAATCAATGTATTAGTTAGAAAATAAAGAATCCTACATAGAAAGTGCGATTTCGCGTGAACTTCGATACTATCAATAATATCATTGTCAAAAAAGATGGATTCCAAGTGCTAAAGCAATGAATGCACACACGCATGGCTGGACCAAGCGAACATTTAATTTCCACTTCAATTTAGATGATGTATGTGAATAATTTTTATTAGGCAGTACTCCAGTATAAAAAAATGTAGGATCGGACGATAAGTGCAGACGTTTTGCATATAAACTGCTTTATTGCTACGTTGCATTACTGTTGTTGCCGTAAGACCGTTTCATCTGAACTGCGTGGTTTATTAAATGACTAGGTTACAGATAGCTAAGAAATCTTAGTCATAGATGTGTTGACCTTTGATAACTTGTTAAGAAGCATTAAGATAAGTTGAACCAAGTAGCCAGTACGCCAAATCCATACCCTATTGAGTACGGCATTAACACTCGAGCCATCATATGTTTTCCAGGTGTAACTGCGTCTCATAATTAATATGCTACCATATTAGGCCGCTAGAGTTTCGCATATATGCTCCGAAGGAGCGAACGATTAGCAGATGGAAATATTTAGCGAAATTATTTCGTTGGTTCGTCCAACTTTAACAGATGACCTTACCTATACTTGCCATGGTCGAGCTTTGCTGTTCAACTTCTACAGCCAACTCGTTCAAGCCTATCCTTCCTCGTATACTTCAGCTTTTTTTGAGGACGTTCTGCTACCACTGGCTGGTACCATATATTTCATCCATGTTATATCGCAACTCGTGCCATTCTATATTTACAGCGTGACACGGACTTCGTCGGTTCAGACAACAGTTCCAGTGGCCGCCGGTTCGAGCAAGCCATATGCCATTAAACAGCTACTGTCCGCTTAAAAATAAGAGATTATTTGACGTGCGCATGACCTTTATTGCAAGCCGCTGTACAAATCTTAACACCCGTATTTAGCATTACCTATGTACGATATTATTAGCGTCTTGACACCATTTTTTACAGGCGCCCAGTGGCATTACATGGCCCAATGGCACTGATCCGTACTCAATATTTAAATTTTGCCCCGATCTCCTTTTATTGTGGTATATCAAGTCGGGCTAAGTAGTATCATAGAGTCAGGCCAATAATTTCAATCACTGCGCTCGGTGCATTGATTTTAAAGAAAAATTCGGATCTGTCCGCATCGTGTCTGCGCATGGCAGGTAACGATAATATGGTTCAGGCTTACATCGCAGACGCTTGGAACGCTTGAATAGCAGATAATGTTACGTTAGTTGTGTCAGAGTATGACCGGCTACTGTTTTACTGTGTGTGATATTGTGTCCAATTGAACGAAGGGTTTAGAAATAATCATAACCTATTGACACCTTTGTCAGATACGCGTACAGATTTCATATAGAAAAATAACAACAGTGAATAAGAGAAATCTTAATTTTATTGGCAACCACGCAGTCAGCGGCGTTCCTAAAACTTGACCTGTAGCAAGTATCAACCGGCAATAACAGAATATTTAGGCAAAACGTCCTAATCAAGTAAACAGCGTACTTCGCGCAAAGAGCGGTCATATTGCAACATGAACTGGCACAGATACGGCCATTTATTAATAACACGCTGCGAAGACGAAATAAGCCGCGTGTGAATAACGTTGACGAGGTAGTTGTTCACTCTCCATTCGTGATGAACAGTAATTAGCGAAAAGTTTAGACAAGAATGCTCAAGATAATAGAAGACCAAGTCACACTAACCGATGATCTTTCTATGAATTTGGACTTGAAAACCGATTTATTTCACTTCTCCTATTATTCTTGGCCAACCTTTCTTTGTCAAAGGCATTGTTCGCTTTACACTATAAACCACTGCACCGATCATCGATTACTAAGCGATAGATTTAATCTCGGTCTTGTCTTCATTCTTCATTTGTACAGGATGCTTACAATAATAATATATGAGCAATATGTATGCCTTTTCAAACGCTCTAGCCAGTATTAGGTAACATCTAAATAATAACAACAACAATAATAACGATAACAATAGTAACAGAATTGTAGCAATTATATCAATACTGTAGCACATATGTGTACATAAAATGGACTGCTTAAAGTAATGACAGCGTCAAGGCAAACATGAATGTGACATAAGAGAATCGCTTCTCCTGGTGTTTTCTTTTAACTACCATCACCAACGGTCGTGGTAGTTCTTGTTTTCGTATTGATCAGTTCACTTACCTTCTATAAATGAGTGCGTATGATTGAATGTTAGAGACAGAAGAGCTAGGCTGAATGTGATACAGAGCCATATCTCTTATCCGTGTTGTTCAGATTGGTTCATTCATTGAATCGGTTCATTCCAGATCCGTTTGTCGGTCGCAACCGTCTTCTCGAACTTCTGTCTGCTGGCAACATTTATGTCTCTGCACGAGACCTTCCTTCCCAGTCGTGCTACCAACTGCCTATCTCTGTCTAGTCGTACACCGGTCATCAGGGGCAAGCTAGTCTCATCACATAGCTAACTGGCTCACAGCCTTGTACACAGGTTAGGACTGTCCCATATCAACGTTGCGGATTTCTGTAGAAGAATACCTCCATTTGATTTCGATCATTTCTCGGAATCAAATCGACTCTCGAAGAGTTGTTTCCTGCACACAATCAGGCTGATTCTTCCAAGTGACACGTGTACCCTTTTTCTTTAATTTAACTTCCATAGTAAAATTCGCCGTTGACTCTATAGTAATTGGTTCACTTCGAGGTAAAAAAAAAAGTAGATACCTCTAAGTTAACTCTAGAACCCATAATTGCAAAGCTCCCTTCTACACTATACTCCTTTAAGGATAATTAAATGCACGTACCCTACTAATTCGAATTATATATCAAATCTACAAGTTCCCGCGTCACAACCCGGGAACTATCATCCACGACACTTTAGACTTACCCATATATTAAAGTTCTGATTGCGACCATGACCTTGCGACTACCCATTAGTTCCATGCCCTTAATGTCCTGTCATTTCTGGCTCCATATCGCAATCTGTATTAACCCCCGATTAGCGAATACTGGACCCCACACTTACAATCTTTGCCGACACTTTTGACACGACTTATGGTCGTAGGCCTTGTAACGGGTGCTGTTACAGTTACGCGTCCCCGAGTTTATTGAGGTCCGTTCAACATTGTCTGACTGATCTATTACGGGTTCGAGCAGATGAAATTAATACAACACATGAGCCCAATCGCCCTCTACCTAGTACTGCAGTATGTCTAACATTAGTGGCTTTAACAATACACATTCCACACAGAGCATGCTTTCCGCCTTACGGAGGTAACACTAGCGTCATTGCAATGATTGTCACCAACTATATATAGTATATAAGTCTAAGCCAAAGGAGTTCAACGTAACTAGGCTTCGGCGTTTGTCATTTTTACAAATAACCCAGTTTCCGACCAAGCCAATTACTACATACATAAAATCTGAATATAAATAGCTTCCTCATACTAGATGTATTAGTTAACACGCGTACCCATAACCGAAGGTTAGTGATTTACTCTAAGCTTGGTCTGACTTCTTTATAATTACCTAGGGTTGTCAGATTAATTTACATGAACGGACATCGTATACATGGTAAACGTAGTGACTGGTTAAAAATAATTGGCCAATAAAATGTGTCTTGTACAGTTTATGAATTCACCTGTAAGAACACAAGCCATGAAACCGAATACAGTTTGATGTGCAAGCAATTAGCTGCAATGAGCATTGGACAATAAGTAGAAATGCTCAACAATGTATTGTAAATTGACCCATTTATGCACACACGTCCCAGAACAATGAAAGGCGCATGAGTTTGCTTGCGGTCAGTGTAATCTTCTTCGCATCTGCCGAATCTCTCCCAAACACTTCCCTTAAGTCTGTAAAGGTCATTATTGTTATCGTATTTTGACTAAGCGGATGACATCAACTATGTGCTATAGACCCTATTATAGCAAAATAGCGATATAACACCCACCTTTCATTTACGTCTCATATAATATCTAAGAACAACCAAAACCTCATCCAGCGTATCAGTAAATGTTCCGTGTTCCATAGCTACCTTTGCTTAAAAGGTCGTCATTGAAACGCGTTCTACCTATTCAACGCTTTTCAGGCTCGTCTTCCTACGATAAGGAATTCGTAATCCTGGCCTCAAACTTAATTCGGTTGCAAGACACAACAACGATAGGTTTATCACTCAACTTGATTCGTCCCAAAATTAGAACACATAAGAAATGTAGAAAAAACAGTTCCATCAAAACTCAGCCGATCATTATCTCCATCCCCGATCTCGTAATCTGAAACACTGCTCCAAGTATGCTGACACCTATATTAGGTTTACATATAAGTACTTCACTCAACGCCTTATTGCATGCCCGATGGAGCACTCCTATTCTGCTTCTAAGATCTTGTTACTTTTAAGCGCTCCCCGGTGACGCGAGAGAGCTATTACACTGTCAACATCGTTCGCATTGCCTGCCGGATGACACAATACAACATTGGCATACTGCACCAGTCATACAAATCGTACTCATCTCCGCCTACGGGATTGGTTGCGCTGCAAGCGGCTATAGGCAGTGCCCAGGCAGTATCGACCTGATCATCTTCGTCCCGAGTGGCAAGCGAACAGTGTACAGCTGAACTTGTTTCAGCGGCTCGCCGATTTAAGGACGGAAAACAATGAAGAAATGCAAATTTTTATTTTCCTTGACGGGCCTGTCGGAAAGTGATCCTGGTACAAGATCTATGAACTCCCAGTTGTCATATTTGCACGCATATCAAGAGAGCAGTAGGATAATCGCTTCGGCATTAAAAGGCTTTATAGTCATACTTTTAATGGACGACTTTCTAAACATTTAGCTTGAGTCCTTTCTAACTGATTCTTTTACTAGCATATTTCGTACAACCGCATATCAGCCCCGCTTCTTGTCTGGTAGTTTTCTCGCCTTTCTAGCATATTCAAAGTCAGATTTTATCGCATCTGTTGAGGTTTCATTTTTGGTATTGAGGTTTCGTTGTTCTTTTACGTCGAAGATTTTCTCCAGAGTTGCTGACTGTGTTCCCTTAATTGACTTCGCATCGTCTTCTTCCAAAGTCTGGGTTACCGTGTAGCATTATTTGTAATAGTAATAAAATTTTTAAAAAAATCAGAGAATCTGCCAATCCAGTAACGTGAAGAGGCCACCAGTGTATAATGGACTCAAGTATCTGACAACCCTAGTAGTAAGGGCTGCTGGTGACAACTGCATTTACCTCACCCAGTTTTGGCCATTTTTTTCTACCATCGCTAGTCAAAATGAACTAATAGACTGAATAATTGGTATCAGCAGATGATGACTAGGGAAGTCAAATAAAGAATTCAATTAATTTTAATTTTTGCCATCGAATACTCGGATTCGAAATCGGCCAGTTTACAACTTTATTTGAATATCTCTCTCACATGAGCGATTTGGTTTTTGCTTCATTGTTATGAATTGTTACTATTTGCAATTCTGATAGCTTTGACGATTCTAGACTCTCAACAAAACGAATGATTTATTTCTATATATAACATATGTGACAAGTGGACTATAAGGAACTTCAACGAAGTTTGTCTCCAAATGAGAAAGTTGTCTTGCGTGCGAATTCTTTTTACCTATAATTTTGTTTTTAATGCTTAATGTACTTAGTTACGTGTCGGTATTTTCCTTATATATAGATAATATAATGTATATTTTCTTCATCATCCATTTGTATATATACGTTCGCTATACTGCTCGCCTCGTTCATCTGACGCAGAACGCTTTCCGTCAACTCGTTTCTTTACTTCTTACATGATTATTTCGGTTAATAATTTATATGAGTTGAAATTGGATCCGTTTAAATTAAACGCTTCTTGATTTGCAACGGATACGCATCAGCTTACCCACTCACGACGTTCTTCGAGGGTATAGCTGTGCGTAGAAAGCACATTGATAGATAGCACGCTACATCGCGTGAAAAATTAAATCTTTCTCCCTTTCGGCAACAGCTTTTAATTTCATCTCTGCTTTTTCGCTAATAATTAGGTGTCACCTTTGTTTCGAGCAATCGACACACGATTGACATCATTGATGCGTCAGCACTACGCTATGTGTATTCATAATGTATATGTATTATATTTACGCACCATATTATAATTACACATTTTGCGCTTTTTCGTTGACAACAATAATAATAATAAAAATAACTCGTTATAACGTACTTAAAGAAGACATGGGTGTTTTGTTCTTCCTTTAGTATGCGCCACGTGGCAAGCGGTGTCACATACTGAAGATGACAATGTCTCTATATTTCATTTGTTTCTCATGTTTTTTAAATAATAGTAAAATAAAATAATAATGATAATAATAATATTGGTTGTAATTATTTGTTATTTTTATCAAACGTATATAAGAGTGTGACGACGTTGAATATCGTCGTTTATGTGAAGTGCGAGTAGTTTACTGGTTAATTTCCAGGGTATTGTTATTTGGGGCGGTTTTGTAGATGGAAATAACGCGCCCGGTAGTGCGACGTTTTGCAGTACGCCGTAAGCGGCTCAGTCGTTATCGCTTTTTCCGGCAGTTCTAGCCGGTTAGCGTTCGGCTCAGTCAGAAACCCGCTGCCCCAGACACAGACCAAGATCAGATCGATCCCGAGGTCCGCCCCGGATAATTTTTCAACGGGGATCAGACGGGTGGAAAAGTCTCGGAACGTGGGGGGAACATGGGTCTGTGAGCTATACGCCGACGACGGCTAGAATGCTTAGTAGGGCTGCCTTTGACCGTAGTTGTTGTACCCCTGATTCCTATTCTGCATGGGCCTTTGCTCGTAGGAGTTATACCCTCCTCCGCCCTGAGGGCCCTGGTTGTTGTAGCCTGTAGTAGTTGATTGTTGGTCCAATCAGGTGGTTGGTGAGAGAGATTAAGAAATAACAGTTGCGTTAGAAGACGCTTGCTTTTTATCCCCCGGCTGATTTAAAAACTGGCCACGATTCCCATCTCCATATAGCAGCGAAAAATTCATTTAAACAAGCTTTCTACCGAATGACCGCATTGTTCACCCACCGAGTATAAAAATTTATTTAAAAATCTAAAGCTAAATCAATCACGCAATTAACTCATCATTTTCAGTTGGGCTCTCTTGAATTTGTCCAGCCGTCTCACAACGTAGATAGATAGGAACTCACTTCAAGGTTCAAAAGTGATAAAATAATAAAAACAAATTAGTTGCCCGTATATCCCATTCGTTTAGATTAATGTATTTTAAACAAAAGAAACTAGAGTGATAAATCTTAATGAAGAACGTGCGCAATGAGCAAATAGATAATTACCGAACTTCCTAGTTTATTGTTTATTTTCGCGACCCTGTTCGAATTTATCTTAATGTCACTGTTGTTATTTAGGTTCCGGCGTCTTTCACATTCAGGTCTAGCTGTTATACAATCATCAGACGATCTTTAATTAGGTGTTTTTATGTGAACTTGTCCACAGCACGAATCCAAATTAATAATACTAAATGACTAACCCCCCATAAAAACGGTTACCGCAATAACAGGGCCGAATCTGGATAGTTTAAAAAAGTCTGCAACACTTAAAGCAACCATGTTAAAATAAATACCAGAACATAACACATGCTTCTTTCCAAGTCATTTTCTGCACTAAATACATCTACGAATTTCCTTATCACCCCTTCTTCACGTGTCTTACGCCGAGCCATCAGAAATATACCACCCGAGGGCAATTTTGAAAAAGTCATTAGACACCATACTTGCCTTTTGCCAGCTCTTATGCCTCCAAAGAAATCAATAACGCTTGATAAAGTGAACACGCAGTGCTCACTGTCTACACCAAGTGAATAGTTTTTCACTTCACTTATTTGTGTTCACCCTGCGAAAGGTTATCATCGATTTGGCAATTTTACCAAGTACCCTAAATACAATAGATTTGTAAACTTCTTCTTAAATAAGTGAACCTATCGGCAAATAAAATGTCAAATTTTATTTGAGCTCTGACGTCTCATTAACATCGAATAAGCTCCAGATAATATTTGGTCCGTCCCCAGTGTCCGTATCCAGGATATAGATAATTCGATTCTTCGCTTGAGCACCCATTCAACATATCTTAGATATGCAAATTTTGTACAGCAGCTTTATACGAAAAGGATATATCGAACCGATTTCATCGACCATATCAAGTTAGCTACACAAATAAAACTGACGGATCACAGTACCCTTCAAAGAAAATAGACAGGTAATGGTTTCGTAACTTTATGTGGTAGTACGCTTATTTTTCGCTCAGCTCCTCCCATAAGTGTTTTTCAAGATGACGATTAAAAATTAAAAAAAAAATCTTGCACTTATCGATCTGGCAAGCCTAAATACGACACAGTTCAGTTACGACCTGTCTTTTGTTAAAGTATTAATAGTATTCGTTGTAAGTACCATTCAAATTGAAGTGAGACCAAAGTTTCACATTCAAAAACCTAGTATGTCTCTCTTCTAATCTACACGATAGTTTTCGGGGTGACTCTGGGAGTCAGACCGGTAAACACAGACGAGGCTGTTAAATGTTACATCAGAAACTTCCTTAAAGATATCAAAAACGTTACGTCCAAATCTATTTCAAACTCTGCGTTTTATAAAAAATTAGTCGACATATATGAGAAGTTAGTTGCGATTAGATTTACGAGAAACGTCTCTGAATATCGCCAACTCTAGTCACCACGCAAGTCATTGCACGTTGATGTAGCATGAACCTCCCTCTTTCTATCCTACCGGTCATGTAACGCCTTCGAGTATAGATAAGACCTTGTTTGATAGACCGCTCCATCAGCTTTGCTTGAGAAGTACATTGTGGAGAGCAAACAACTCGACTTAGCCTACCAGCTAGTTCTAATGACATGAGCCTAGCATCAGCTCTGCAATTGGCTCGGATCAATTGTAAAACAAAAATAATAAGAACCTTCTGTAAACAATCTTTAACTTTTTTACTGGATTGCCGGGAATAGAACCTTTTCCGCGCTTCATAACCACTTGTGCCAATTGAGCGATTCTCTGATAAACCCCAATTGTTTGCTACTATTAAAAATTGGACTTACCGTAGGCGCCACCGCCGCCTCCTCCCTGGCGGTAGTTGTCCTTGGGGCCATAACTTTGGTTCTGGCCATAACCGCTGCCACCTCCACTGTTGCTATAACCTTGGTTGTCACCATAGCCACCTCCTGCTCCGCTGCTTACGTATCCGCCCCCATTTTGCTGGTATCTACTGGGTCGTACATTACGCAAAATTGTAGTTAGTAATCGTTGCGATTTTACCCAAGACGTTAGAGCTGTACGAAAATATGTATCTGGACATTTTTCTGACTACAAAGCAACCAAATTTTTTTTAAACTTACCCTCCACCGCCTCCCTGGTTGTAGCCCTGACCCTGAGCCTGGTTACCGTAACCGCCCTGGTTTCGGTTGTAATTGTCCATACCATTCTGGTATCCGCCTCCGTTGTTCTGAGGTCCCCCATATCCTCCGTTCTGTCGATCATTATAACCGTGGTTATTCTGGCCCTGCGGGGGACCGCCCACGTTGTAGTCCTGCTGCTGTTGTTGTTGCTGTTGTTGCTGGTTGTTCTCCCAACGTCCGCGCTTTTGCGCCGGTCCCAGGTTATCGCCTCGTCCACCCTGAGGCGGGCCTCGTCTACCAACGTTCGGTCCCCTCTGGAGGTTTAGAGGACCTCCGGGGCCACGCATTGGGCCACCGGGTCCTCGCTGAGGTCCACCGGGCCCACGCTGAGGTCCACCGGGCCCACGCTGAGGTCCACCGGGTCCACGCTGAGGTCCACCGGGTCCACGCTGCGGGTCACCCGGTCCACGTTGAGGTCCCCCAGGCCCTCCTGGACCCCTGATAGGTCCTCCAGGTCCGCGCAAGTGACCGTTAGGTCCAACTGGCGCCTTGAGAGGGCCTCCAACGCCACGCATGGGTCCACCAGGACCACCAGGTCCACCTGGAAGTCCTCTCATGGGACCACCGGGGCCCCCTGGGCATCGCATGGGCCCACCGGGTCCTCCAGGTCCCCCTGGCCCGCCACGTATTGAGCCAGGTCCACCGGGAGGTCCCATACGACCAGGAGGGCCGCCAGGTCCGCCTGGACCGCGCATCGGGCCAGGGGGGCCAGGTGGACACATACGGCCAGGCGGTCCCCTCATTGGGCCTCCCCCCATGCGGCCTCCACGAGGTCCGCCACGTCCTCGTCCACGTTCCATATTTGTGTTTTTAGTTCCACGCCAGTATCACAACACTGTAGTTTACATGAAAATGATTAAACAACACCGCATTAGCTGCAATAGTTACAGATGTTTCCCCATAGTGACGCTTTTATGTATATACATATATATATATATATATATATATGCCACTTATGATAACTGATTTATGTCATTCCTTTACTCTAAATCTCTCTTTAATATATTCTTTATTTTTCTTCGTCTAGTAGTTTATTCAACGAAGTATATTCCAAGTAGTATAAGCTATATCCTTAGCACGTGGTATTCCAATTCAGCGTTTAACTATACTTGGGGCCTGAAAAACCAGCACTTTCGCTTGATGAATAAATAAAGATTTTTCCTCTGTAGGGAGTTTTTCCTACAGATACAGCATTCGGCTAAACATAGATAGATAGAGAGTAAATCGCTTAAATAAATAGCTAAAGATAGACTTTTTTTATTAGCCCTTGATAGATTATATACATAAAGGTATATAAAATCATATCGAAAATATTAAATATCGAGAGAAAAAGATAACTATAGTAGCGTTTACTTTCAGCTCAGTTTATATAGAATTATACATAAGCCCTATAGTGCGTAAACTAATTGCAGGGTTATGTCGTTTTCATGAGGACATTTTTGACCAGCGTTGTGGATAACCCAACAGGTCACGTGTGCGACTCATACAATAATAAAATCGAAAAAATAGCAGTCAAACATATAGGCTTGGCTTAGAGAAATTCCCAAGCTCGACCACATAAACCAAAACAAATATTTAAGCGATGCTTTCTTTTTGACGCTTGTCATCACTCCTAACTAGTCAGATAGTTTAGCATCAACAGATTAAGCAAGGATCTTTAATCATTCATACAAATAATATGTCGAGTACTGATACTCCTAGAAATCAATTCATTGCTTTAAATTGGATTCTTTGTAACACAAACAAAACGACGGTACCTTCTTTATTATTCTTAAGGAATCTTATACGTCATCGTTTGTTTACTGAAACTGATCACAATCAGCACATGTTATGGACACTAAGGATACGCTATTGAAATCCTAGTGCAAGATGAGCATACACATAGCATGCGATGGCATGAAAACACAAAAGTGGAATACAACAAAAATTGACCATAAAGAGGAAAATATTTCTTGGTTACTGCGTGCTTATGACGATAATAGATACAACATATTCGATATAGTGGGTTTGAAGTCAACTCTAAGAGTAATCAGAATGTGCGGCCATCATGACAAATAAGAGGAACTACTAAGGCCCTGTTAATGACGGGTTCGAAACGGAGTGAATATGTTTGCTTCCATGACATCACTTTCAGCGCATATCCACAATGAGAACCATATCGCAGTACTTATGTCGCCATATTTGCAGGAAAGAAGAACATCACCACCGTAAAAAAGGTCACGAAAAGAAAGCTAAGCCTACAGTCTCGACCTGTTGGTATGGTATGTTAGTAAAAACCTAAACACATTTGGTTTAGATGTATCGGCTTATATTGAGGTAATCTAATTTGTAGGCATGGAAACTGTGCCGAAACCTGCTAGCCCAGCTACAAATAAGACTCAGATCCCTTCGGCGACAACAGGTCGAATTAGGTGAAAATCAGTGCCGGCCAATGACCACGGTGGCATAATTCATATCCCCAGTCGCCATTATTAGTGACACAATGTGAGGCCTCACTCAGCACCGGCCACTGTGACGCCGATCCGTCACTGTTTGAAAGAAAATCTAGTAAATCTGTAACGTACTTAGAAGCATGTTTTCTCGTATCGGTTAAGGGGAACTGAATGATCGTCATTAAACAAGTTATGAAGTACAGAATGAAACATTAGTGCAACATGATATCAACTAGGCCTAACACAGTCAGCAGGTATCTTTACACGCTAACGTTCCGTTTGTCAGTTCGCAAATACTACACATCTTAATATCGAATTGCGCACTGAATTCGTTTCCTAACTACAGCGACGTTTGCTTCAATCACAGTACACAGGAAGATTGTGCGAAAAACAGACCAAAAACTCACCAGAATAGAGACAAGCACAAATCGACGCGGCGTTGGTGCGGTCCTTGATTCACCTGGCGTCCTCCTTAATATCGTTCTGACACCAGCGAACGATCCCACACACAGGATATTATTCACGCAAAAGCTACTGGTGCCACTCTCAAAGCGTCACCGTAGCCGCTGCTATTGTTGATGGTCTTGCAGTGCACATCGACTACTAACGCCTCTGTTGTTGTTGTTGCCGCCGCCGCCGCTGTTGCCGCCGCCGCCGCCGTACCTGCGTTGCTAGCGCGACCCGCGAAATTTCGAAAATGAGTCAGCTAATGCTGTTAGGTGGTACTAGTCCGCATGTACAGCCCTGAATTAGCCCCCGAACTTCGCACAGCGCTAACTCATGGCGAAACTGCAAACAAACCTGAGTGCCTTCTTGTTGTTGTGCGGCTCATTAGTAGGGCGTGGCGGATTGCTACCTGCGCAGTGTTTGTTTGAGCATATTTTGCCCTGGCCGTAGCAAATAGAGGCGTTACGCGGCCAGCGTAGGGCCGCGTAGGGTTGAGCTGTCGTTGGGAGGTGTTGTCCGGCACCATATCGTTTATACTCACTTGCACTTCTTTCTGAAGCACTTAATAGAAAATTAAATATGTAATAAAGGATGCAGGGTAGCATCTACACCATAACGCTTCCGTCATTTTACAACTGCAAGGCAGCCATTACTGCAGTCGATGAAAGATCATTACAGCAAATATTTGCGTAACTGACAGGTCTTCTTGACAGGCCAATTTCATTTGAAATCAGCTGACAGATCAAATAATATGCTGCAATACTAAAGTGAGTGGTCAAAAACAGCTATTTTGTAAAGGAGGCAAAAGATATTTGGTTCGTTGGAACTATCGCGGTGGCTCCTTCCTAACAATAGGTGCAAGCCTTTCTAGAAGAGAAAAAATCGCACAGTAAGTGATTAGTCTCAGTGGCGTTCGGTTAGCTTTGGAAATAACGATTTTCGCTAAGTGGACTAATTGTGTTAAAATAATCAAACAAAATCTAACTGTAAATGACAGATAGAATTTTACGTATTAGAGATATGGAAATAGAGATGTTGCACCGAACCGAAATATTTGTCGGTAAAACAATATTACAATTGAATGGTTCAAAATGACGTGCCAAAGAACTTCTCATTCCGGTAAAAGGAAAAAGCTGGTAACAGCGAAGGACAATAAGTATGTATACATTAGTTTTAGTAATATTGAATTTGCAGCGTCTGATCAAAACGATCAGTTACAACTTCCTCTAATCAATGGTTATCTTAAGTTGGTAAAAAAAAATCCTATAAAGACGTTATCTTTTTACCATTTGTGTTGGAAGATGTTTCCTGTGTACAGGCGTACTTTTCCTTTGGGTACCGCCATTGTGAAGTGGATTGCCTTTTTTTTTAGTTTTTTATTCTGAAAATTTCAACAGGTGGTCTCTTAATAAGGGTGAACTTGTGAACTTTCTCTAAATAAAATTTGTAGTCTTTCAATCCAAGCGGAAGTGGCGATTTTTAACGATGCAGATTATTCGTATAGCCGATAGTTTGAACAAACAAATCTATCGTGTTCGTTTAATGTAGGCCCATTTCTATTACGCGAAGAATTGTACTGCATTTGTAAGCAGTAATCGAAGTTCATAAATCATTCATGTCGATTATAAATAAAAAAAAAAATACAAGTCGTGCAAGGAGCAAATGATTTCTTCAATACAAACGGCATTCGTAGTTGAAAAAAGCAACCGGCGATCAATAACAAAAAATGATAGCTTAAAAGATAAATAGTAGTATCAATTTATGCAGACGCATTGCCGTTTGAAATATATAGTCGACTATTTAGCATTGTGTTGCTGAATGTTTTGCTTTTATCCGAACAAACGGGTTTAGAGATGCTCGCCCATTTTATCAATAACTGTTACGTGTACTAAAGGGTTTCACAATTTTTTCGTTTTTTAGTATTCTAGCAGAGTGAGTCAGTGCATTGGGTGAGGTGTAGTAAAAGATCATCAATCGTTGGAATAGAACAAGCAAACAACCTTCGACTAGTCCCATTGACATTCTGAATGTTTACTTATTTTGGTATTAATGGATTGACTTCACGAAAGAAGAAACACTGGAGCATTTTTCTCTTGCAAATATGCTCCTTTTTGGGATTCGCTTAGGAGGGGATGTTGCCGACGGTTTTTGACGTGAAAAAGGTACATTCTTGTCAATAAGCGCGAAATACGAATATTTTACTTTGTGTTTATATAAATGGAAAATTAATTGCTTATTATCACCTTTGCTATTATTAACTAGCTTATGGTACAATTTCGGTTCCACGCTAAGCTCATTTATAGCACCTGAGGTTAAGAGCATATTAAGCAGCTGTGCAGATTATTCGTTGTTTTAGATACCGACTCTGGGCTATGCGATCTATATGTTAAATGAGGTTCACAGTACAAAATATTTTAGGCTAGTAGCAAATTGCGCTAGTAGATGGTACTACTGTTCGGTACCTAAGGCGGTCTCCGAAACCGGACGTAAGCACACTTCGTTTTGTGTTTTCCGGGACTCAGCGGCCTGACAATGCTGGACTAAGGCAGCGTCAAGCTCAAAACATTTACATTCAGTATATAATCTCTCATGCAGGCAAATGGTAGCTGCGCGTTTTTTCAAGCTTGCCATCGAAATCGTTAAATCTGGGGAATATTTTCGATCATTTGATAGCAACGATTTAAGTTGTGCAGGTTTTGTGCCCATAAAATTTGTAGAGTACCTAGCGTCCAAATTATATTATGCTGCGAGCTGTTCGGTTCGGTACCAGGAGAGATGCGACGCGTATGAAAACCCCCCACGTAAAAAGAAACACAAAATCGTGTTAGGTGCTATAAGGTCTTGCGTCTAAAACAAATGTTTGAATGTTTATGTTCGGCATTGCCGTCAAAGAGGCCCCCAAGACCACCACGTCAGGCAAAGGCGTTACCGCTGCAGCATTATAAGGACAGGTATTAAGGTTATGCTGGGGTAAAAGCATACGTCAGTCAATAGCTAAACGTATGACATATAACCTGCAGGTCCATTTTAATATTTTTGGTAACCTTTTTAGCGTAGAAATTCTTCCTTCATTAAATTGTATGAGACTAGTGTAATCCACTTTTCTGACCTTCCATCCAGTGAGATCGTCTTCACTTACGTCGGTTTCAAGCCAATTTGCCTGTCTCGTTATCTTGAAAACACAGAAAGACTCTTGTGAATATTAACGTTCAAAAGTCATTGAAATGATTCTCTATATTTTTATTTCATTTTATAATTCTACATGCACAATGTCATAGCATATTTTTCAAGTAGCTACTGCTTGTCTATTCTGAGATCTGTGTGGAATACGTTGCTCGATAGCATCAGGTCCTGACTGCGCGAATCACAAGACAAAAGACCTTTCTCAGGTAAGCATGCTTTACTTATTTCATCGGTTATGTATCGGTTATGTCAGTGGCGTATTACATATCCATATTGATTCACGCAATTGCGGTGCAGAAAAAAATCCAAAACTGTGTATTATTTTCCAGCCGATTATTAAAGATATATTCATTCAATTGAACAGAATATGCTGTCCTATACTGTGTTGCTACGACTGTATGGGTATGTTATCGTGTACAGCTTCGGTACGTGGATATTTATGCGACAGATTTTCAGCTACTGCAATGGCCAGCCAACGAAAAAATTCAACTACGTTAGACAGGAACAAAAGGTAAGAGTACTTCCGCGCGTCATTAACTCTATAATTTAAACACTATGAGATTTGATCAAACATACGTTCAATGTACTTTATAATGCGATCTTCGTCAGCTGTGCTTCTCCTTCCACGCGTTATTTGATGAGCTGGGAAATAAACCAGCGATCCTATGAGTAAGAAAAGCCGACGAATATTTCCGAGAACTAGAGGTTACCTGCTATTCATGGTTGATTTGATCCTCTTTCGTTTATAGTCTGCCAGTTGATTAGCAACGTATATGCTTCAATTGATTTCTACTGTCTTATAAATGACTGTTCACTAATTAAAACGAGACCTTGTGTTGCTGTCAAAAATAGAACAATAGCGGATTGGCCATAGGAAACATTTACGTCGAGGTTCTTTGTATGTATTTTTTACATAAAAAAAGCTGAACATAAAAAACCACAAAATGAAAATGAAAGGATCAAAGCATTTATTCTAACACAAAAGTTCCTCGACCGAGGTCTGATTTGGACCGTCGCCAGCGTGATATCGACCGCCGAGTTCAATGGTTTATGGCACGCCAGTATCGCGCATAAATGGTGAAAACACCAATATAGGTAAATCAGGCGACCTTCAGTAGCAACATGTAGTCCGGCAGCTTGCTTTAGCAATGTGGGCTTTACACGACCCTGCCGTAGGAGCTGGTTTGTTGCTAGATGTTCCCAGATTAACGAGATACCAAATTATGATGTTAGGAATATTTTGAAAACAAATCAAATCAGTGCTGTCCTAGTGAAGGCCTGAAAAGCTTGTTAATTTGCCTTTGCCATTCTTTCCGACGTACGCTTGCCAAATAACACTACAGTAGATAAAGGCCTGTCTATATCGGTCGGCGTATTGTAGACCTCTGGTACCAAAGCGCATCGGAATTCAATGCTTCCATCTTTCGGATAGTTACCATACAAGCAATATGCACATAGAAGCAGAAGGTTGATAGAGGTTGCTGAAGATGTAAGCGACGTTCGCTGACTCCTAAAAGGTTATTTGAGTAGGCAGCAGGCGTATGGACCCGGCTAGCCGGGTCTTGATAATACCGGGGAGGGTCACAGAAAGTGGCTAAGGCTATTATCAGCAGTGACTCAAAAACTTGACCGAACAACGGGAGTTGAGCAGTATTACCGTCTATTGCAGTCCACTTCTCCTGTACAAATGAGTTTCTAAGCGAGTCTAAATTGGACCGAGTTTATTGTTTTTATTACTAGTGCCATCTTAAATGCCACTCAGAAATCTACCAAGATGGTATAAAAACATAGATTTCTACGAATGTTCGCCACCTAGTTCCACGGCAACAGCGCTCGCAACTAGTGAAATTTGTACTGACGCAGAGGTATCCTATGGTAGATACCGTATTGTTTTGTTTTTCATTAGTATACGAGGGTAACCGTGCGCAAACGAACTGTGAGAGACTGCAAACGGACTTAAGGTCAACAGTAACCTATGGATGGTTTCGACTGAAAAAGGCACCGAGTTACGATAGTCAGTGTCGCTAGTTAAACTTAGACCCATTGACCATTATCTCTCTGTGCACTTGTGCCCAAAGAAAGTTCCCGGAGTTTAAGTGGCTTCGACGTTTGATTCAAGTCCGGCTAAAGAATATGTGATTTCTGGGACAGTACAAACCGTTCTTTTCGTTAGTCAAAGGAACGAACTGCTGACAGCAGCCCGCATATTCAGTTCTGTTCATATCCAATACGACGCACTGCTTCGAGCATAGCATAAAAAGAACGAGCGGGTAAATATTGAACGTGGTTGAGTTGTGTAATGGAGCTGCTACAGCGGTTATATCAGGTACTCCGATTAGTTACTCTTTTCACTACTATAAAACATTCGATACATAGCTATGAAAGACGATAGATCTACAAAACCCAAAATACTTTAGTACTTTGGCTGTTGCTATTTCAGGTGTTTATTGTAACCGGTGGTATGGGCGGAATTGGTAGAAAGGTCGTTGAGCGGCTTTTGTCACTTGGGTCGTTTGTCATAATAAGTTAGTACTCAAACAGAACATTCATAATTAGAAAATGTATTGCATTAACATTTACAACACTGCGTCTACTTCTTAAGCAAGCCTAGCAGATATACTATATATGTTAGAACAATGAAGTTTAACTCCTTTAAATGGGTTGAAATTAGCCGAAGACGTATATTACTCTCAATCGTCGAATAAGCATTTCTAAAAGTAACGCATGAGCGTAACGTCGGGGGTTACGTATCGATCAAGATTCATATGTATTATGTCTCTGGGTTTGAACACGCGCGTTCGCTAACTCCTGATAAATTCGTTCAGGGTGCTCTTTCTGATTTTTACTATAGGAAGACGTATTCTATCGAACCTTCGATGCTTTCTTCAGCGCAGTTTCGAGCTTTTACTGCTACCCGGATCGCAGCCGCTGTCGATACGTATAGATACGCACGCGTCTCCATTCTGTGTTAGGCATAAGTTGAAGGCGTCGCTGGCCCAAATTGCCAGTGCGCGTCTAGTACGCAACTTTTATGTTCAGTCATTTCCAATTGCTATTATTATTATCTTCTAGCGGGTCGAAGGTCGGAGAAGGATTTATCACTCAGACAGTCGTTTGAGGACATCTCTAAAATATCATCGCGTTATCAGTACTTCAAAGTTGATCTCGAATCGATGACAGATACGGTCCGTTTCTGCGAGGAGGTCAACGTCTCATTTAGTCGACTGGACGGAATCGTTTGTAACGGTACGCCAATAATATTCGAATTAAAATTTAATAATTGGAACATATAGAAGCGAAGAGATAGTTCGCCATAGCTATCAACTATAGAAGTGCAACGATGACGCCAGCCTAGAGAATTGCTAAAGTACAATCGAATACGGTCAAAGCCAAAGTTTAAATCATTCATGCTTTTAGTCCTCGTCCTTATCACGCGCCCAAAATGAGTCCATTGTCAAATAACCATTATTCGTTCGACCATTTTTTGGCTGAACGCCATCAAGGTATATATTGTGAATATAGCAATAATAGCTCTGGTAGATAGTCAAAAGTTGTCGTGTTACCGGTTATATTGCCATACCTCACTCAAACAATTTGTTTATTCTGTCAAATTGTATATAATATGAATGTTGTGGTCTTTTTCTAGCTGGTACATTGGGAGGATCATATCGCCTCACTTCAGAACATTTCGAATCGCAGCAAGCAGTCAACTATTTATCACCAATTGTAATAATAGATCGACTTAAGGCTAAACTGAAGTCTACGAAACAGGGAAGAGTCGTGCTCGTTACCTCAGCAGTGCATTATGTGAACTTTTGCAACTTAGACGACTTCATGTTCAAGTACGTAGCTAAACGAACAAACTAGTTTCGTCAAAGTGTGACCTGCAGTTGGTTGAATTTCTCGGCGAAGTGCTACATTTTTATTATTTTTTTTACATCATTTTATCATTTATTTACATTACATACATGAACTTTTTAAATCTTAATTTACGGGCATCCTACTAAAAGTATGTACATACTGAAGCAACTAAGATATTTTACCGAATATGGGGCAATTTAAATCACAAAGGCCTTACGGATCGTATATATATATATATATATATATATAACACACGAGTCTGTGCTCATACTAATTGGGGAAATGCGCCGGTAACGTAGCGAAGGCTACTGTCCTTATTTAGGCTACGTCCAGTCAAAACTTGCACTCGTGTCATACGCACGTCATGTTGGACCTAGCCTATTCCAGAAATATGGCTTCACTGTCAATGCAGTTCACCCAGGAATCGTAAACACGGGTCTCTATGGCAGTCTACTGATTAAAACTATCGGACGCATCACTTTCATTGTAAGTTGACAACATACTCAATCCTTCGTTGTTTCACCAAACATATATTTTCAATATTATGTAAACTGAACAAATGTACGTAAACATAATTTAACGATACCTTTTGCTAGTTCGCGGCATCAACCTGTAGCAACGTGCAGATGTGTACCCAATAATAGTTACCTAAACGCACGTACCTAATGCAATGTTGAAATTTCTTTCAGAGTCCAATGACAGCTTCAGAGACCATACTATTTCCTCTGCTTTCAACAACGATGGAAAACGTAACGTGCCAGTACATGGAAAACTGTCAGGTTGTACCTCCAGCCAAGAAAACTATGGACAGCAAATTTAACAGACAACTCTACGAACTAACGAGACATCTGCTAGCTCCATGGTTGTTGGTAGATCAATAGGGTGGCTAGGCGAGAAGTATTTCCTGCAAGCTGCCCTGATGATGCAAAAAGAAGAAAGTCCTTGGTAGGTTAATGATAGATCTAGCTAGATTTGCTGTCACGGAACCTGCCACGTTCATAGTTCGCATATAGCAGTTTATAGGAACGATCCACTGTTTTCGAGTAGTGGGTCTTCTACGCCAATTTCTTAGCTCTTTCCCGGCGATTGTACACTGCATGTCTTTTTTATTTAGAAAAACCAAGGGAACAAGTAGATGGTTGAATAGGTCGAAGTCATTTTTGCCACCACACGTAATTCAAGTCGTTCCTATATCGAAATTAACATAGACTGCCAAAAATGCACTGGCGTGTCTTAAACAAAAAAAAAACTGTAATTTCAAGAGGACTATAGAAAAATAACGGTGTCACAACAGCTTTATCGCGGTACATTCGACTCGCTATTGCTCTGGTCTAAATCCGTTTGAATAAAAAGAGTGTCCCGTCCAGTAGCTAGATCTACAATCGACACCAAATTAACTTTCCTATTCAGTCGTTCAGCTGAGTTTACGAAAGTAACTTTACTCGTATGTGCGATATTGTTGCTTTGGCACCTTTTGTGTAGCAGCTGTGAGCGTTGGCAGGGAGTAACGCTTCACGAATTTATGCTGATCTCACGAAAAAAAATGCTCGTCCACAGGGAACTGTACTGGTGGGCGCTTCTGACAATAGTTGTCTGTAAATAATACACTTAAGCCGATCAAAGTAGCATCACGTGGATGTAAACAGATAAGTTTGTATAGAATGAAATTAGAAGAAAAATAGAAGAGGAAATATTGCAACTTTGTCCCTGTTTGAACTTTGTTGCTTAGGGATGCGGTATGTACAGCCTTCTCTGTGCGGTATTTATGTGGTCTGTGGTATAGCAGAATATATATTGAACAAAAGAAACCGAGTTTTTTTCAGCACTCTTTCCTATGGGTCTTAGATGGGCGTATGGTAATAGCGTATGATAATAACTATATTCATTAAGCACTGGGACTTGAGCAGTTCCGCCAGTTTCACAATAGTGACAAAGCAAGTATATCAACATATACAGTATTTTATACGAATGTTTTCAAGGTGTTTGCCAAAGCATTGTCTTACGTACCGTCTTCTCAGCGAACAATAAACGAATCATGTAATAAATTCAATTAATTAAGTTAAAAAATGAGTTCAAAGTTAGTTCGACAAACAATTGTTTATTTATATCTTTTTCATGGTCAATGTATGCATCAATCAATGTCTTTTACTCTCTCTTTGTGCAGCTATTTGCCGCAAGTAAACACTTTTCATTAAAGTACTATTATTATTATACATAGTAAAAAGCGTCGGGGAACTGAAAGCTCGTTGTGAGTCGAGTTTCTTATATAAATGGCAGGCGTTGTCTAGGATCAATGGCATAGCTGGCCGGGTCTCGTGATGAACTGGTTAACAATGATATGGGCAGACAGTTTTAACTAGTTCGTCCAATATCAACCTTGACGTCTCGTCGCAGAATTCTATTAGAATATCGTAATGTTGTGACATCTTCTCGAAGCACCGCTCTTTACAACATTCTAAAATAGCCTTTAGCGTCAGGAACACCTGTGGGATTGTGACCGAATTCAACGCGTTTTTTTAGAGCCTATTATTACTATGATCCACGATTTCTCTCGCGATATTAAACTGATTAAATACTCAATTCAGATTTAAAAGAATATTATGAATAATGAAAAACATTTAATATCAACTGTATTGTAAACACCTCAATTTCCATATGTTCATCGGGCTCCCCTTTGTATCGTTCAAACAAGGCACTTTGCGCCTGACTTAGGTTATGCTCTGGCGGTGCCAGAAGTGCAGCTAATAGGACCAGTGCAATCTGCACCTGCTGATGTGTATGCTCCAAAGAAGCCCGTTCCATGTGTGCATTAATAAGCGAATCCAATTCATGGAAAGTGATTTCCGCCGACTCGAACTCTGACAGTTTTACCTAAAAAAAAAACGCCATTTTACTGGATGACTGTATCGAGGCTGCTTAATCTATCATGTTCAAGTAGTATGGGACGGTAAATCAGCTTTATGCTCATCGTACGTGGAATGGTAGCATCATGGTGGTCATCATATACCGATTCAGATTTAATGACATTGAATAGGATTGACCAAATATAATATTGACTATTATAAATAACACGTTTGCAACACGAACCGATATGACAGCACAGTCTATTTAGGATAAGATAATGGTTAGCCGAACTTCGTTAATTTTCAGTAAACATGAGTTATTTCAATTTATATAGTAATCGTCTTCGTAAGTTGTTGGCTAAATCGCTCCTGTAGAAGCAGTTACTTTTAGTACTGTTGGTGTAGTCAGAGTTCCGTTAATTAAGCACTGAATCGTTCCGAATTTTTCATAACCTTATCATGGGGCTATAGTGATTGCAATCGATCATTGTCGTCCATACACTTATGGGCCCCATAAAGCTAAGATCAATTTCTCTATGATTATTCGCTTTGCGTAGCACATACAGTAGTCGTTAAAAAAAGCTACTACATAAACACCTTTGCTAATATAGGACGAACGAATGAAAGGATAGCGACAAGTAATTGTAAGCACATATCTATGGAGTACGTAAGAGAGTCGTTAATCGACAGTTTTTTTTAAAGGTATTCCGCAGTTGTACATAAAATTGGGTCGATATAAACCGCTTACCTGTGACTTGGCAAGTAATAGGAAGCATTCGACTTTCAGCACCGTTGATTCAGGCCACTTTTGGCACGCGCGCTCAAGAAACCATAGCGATTCTCCGAATCGCTCGAGTTGCTGTAGCTTTGAGCCAGCTTCGTAACATAATGAGCCCGCCATACCTTCTGATCCTAATCGCAGAATGTAGATAGAATTCATTGTTTGAGCAGGTCTAAGTTTTTGATCATTAATGTATCGTTTCACAGTTATCGTTGCAAAATGAAATTACCACAAAACACGAAACACATAATTTTTCTTATTTGATATTTTATCGCGATTCGGCAAAGGTTAGGCGGATATTGTTTCGGATTCCATGTGAATAACAAAGCATTTTGATGATTTGTTTACGGAAACGTTTAAAACAGTAAGTGCTCAAGGCTGTTTTATTATTTCCGGAAATTGTCAAGATTTAGCGGTTCTATTGAATTTTGAAAATAGAAGAGTGGTTGCAAAACTTTGCTTACCAACCTTTGTTCACTTCGGCTATTTTTTCGTAGGTGCAGATTGCTCGATGGTAACACTCGAGCCCGTTGATCAAATGATCCTCTATCGATGGCATACACAGCTTTTTAAGATTTAGCTCCTCTTTCATGTATGTTCTGGAAGATGATCCCCCGATTATGTAAACCGTTCAATCCGTTATTCCATTTTTCAGCGAAATAATCCCGTGGTCGAATGCCGCGTATATACCTATTTCTAATTCTACAAAATGTATACAAAGTACAGGCCTTTTCCAAACTCTGGTCTGCCGTCTACTATTACCGCAATTAAGATAAAAAATATTTCTGTTCGGTATTATAAAAAAAATTAATTTCTAATGAGAGTTAGGCTTTATTTTATTATATTTATTGTTGTACTAATATATAATAAATAAGTGTTATATTAACTATTTGCTTCCAGGCAGCCTAGTATGATGCGCATTACGTTAATTATTTTTCGTCGATCAAAATACAAAAGAATATTAGGGGCCTATGGAGTTTCGAGACTAACAGAACTCACAGTAATACATAGGGCGAGCATATTGAGGCCTAAGCAGGCTATGACAACGTACCTAGCCGCCTTGGTATAGTTTTCTGCCGCCGCTCCCAGTCGTCGAATGTTTGTGTATACATCAGCAGCAGCATTCCAGGCCATCGCAGCACCTTCTGGGAATTCCAATTGCAGTTCGCGGACCGCCAGAAGCTGTCAAGGTAAATCACAGTACCTGTTGATTGAGTAAGCTACCTAGTGGAGACTGTTGCCTTTTTGCGTTGATAGTTCTAATACAATTGATATTTCAATACACAATAGCACGCTGTAAACCTTGCCGTATATTTGTATAATTCACTGATAGTATAATATATTTAGTATTTTTTACTTCGATTGTGTGGTTCGAATCAACGTAAATGGGAAATTTTCCGCAGATTATTTCGCATTTAGAGTTAAATATTTGTGAGTGTACCTCATAACTATGTGCCGCGTCGAGGTATAGGGGCTTCCTTAGAAATCTCTTCCGAAGTTTATCTCGTATCTGGGCCATACTACGAAGGAACTCGTCCCCTGAAGGAGCCATGGTGGCTGTCGAAGACCGGCGGCTCTCCATCTGCAATTTAAACTATTTTTTAGCGTTTAATACTCATCACAACGATAGAAATAGTTGTATGAATAATAAAAAACAAGCAATTTTCTCACATTAGTTCGTTACCGAGATATAACAAAATCTGTAACGCGTCAGTGGGCGTTCTCTGTAGACAGGAATACGTACTGTTTACCAGTTATTCAATGTCTGTCATTTATTTCGCAATGCAAGAAGCGAGTGCTTGTTGCATTGCGAAATAAATTAATATCTTAAAAGGCGTTTGCGACTTGAAACCATTTCAATTTTTGTGTTCTTTTTTGTTTTTCAGTAAAATGACTGAAATGATTGTTAATATGTTAACTGTTCGATCGAACGATCGATGAAGCATCACACACGGCACAACAAAATTGCTTACAGAGGAAATCAGCTATCGAAATGATTCATTAATTTTTAAGCGCATTCAGTAAGCAATTCCAAAACACACTTTAAATTAAAGGTAGCCTCCATAAAAACCGGAGTATTTCATGTAACGACTTCATGTAACGACTTATTCAATGCGTAAGCTTTCGATTAATAGTTTATTAATATTGCTTAGTAATAGAACTTACTTTAATCGATTTTTGACAAATGAAAGGACCGATTCTTATGCAGCGTGTTCTTGCGATAAAAAGATACAAATGGTAGAAGGTGCATGCATTTTCTACCCTGTCGCGGATTTTTCAAGTAAATATTTTTAAAGTCACTGGTTAAAACGACTTAACCAGTTCGCTATATATTGTAGTATGCTATCAGATGATATAGATGAACAAATGTAACACGCAAGCACTCCCTGTCACGTATCGTCAGCGATCCACCAGTTGCCCTACAATCATTCTATACGCGTGCATGACGAATGGAATCTTTTAAAAAGATGTAGTGAATCGCCTAATTAGGTCATGGTATTACGTAAACACTATCAATTGCATTTCTTTATATGGTTTTTCTCTAGTATACAATATGTCGTCGAATTTCACTTGAAATGGGTTTCAAGAATGCCGAAGGAGGGCTCATGAGCCCTATGGAAGCGGCCATATTGGATTTCGCCAAATAAATAACTCAAATCCAATTTTCAATGCAGTTGATTCTTTCGACGAAGCAACATACGGCACAAGGTAGCATAATTCGGTAAGATTTATTAACGAAAAAGGACGCAGAATGAAAATAATGAGAAATTCAATTTTGTCTGTCGTTATGCTGAAAACACGCTACTGTCGCGCCATCTAGTGCTGATTTCGGTAAACTGTCTGCGTACTTAATTTCGCCTACTAACGTCCTCTCTTTCTCTACGATGTTATCCCATTGCTAGCAGGGTGCGTGTTATAGCAGTGCTGTGCACTCGGAAACCCGTCGTCACCCGTCCCTACACGGACCGATTTTCGAGGACATTCTTAGTCAACTTTCCCACTTTTATCTGCCTGTCTTTTTCGTGGCTGTGCTTCTGAGCGAAAATCGACATTTACAATGGGCGCCGGAAAAATGCTCGAAGACTGCGGCACCATCTGGCTCGAAAAGTACAAATATGTCGAGGCCGAAACCCGCTACTACCTCTGGCTACAGAAGAAGCTCTATGGGATCGATATCGAGGTGAGTGAGCTCGACAGTCTGCCGAATGGCTATGGGAAATAGTGGCAGTGTAGATGTTTTAAGCATCGTGAAAAAATGAATTGGCCTTAATAACGTGTGATCGCTAGCGTATTATGTGACTCACATGATACGTATTGTGTATCGCCGGACTCCTTTCAATGGATGGGATCCCCTCCCTATTCGCAGTGTGTGGGGAAACAGTTGAGTCATCATACCTCCCCGTATCTCACCCTAAGCCCATTCATACTCAGAGATTGAGTTTAGCTACGTGAAACTCCAGTCGCCGGCAATGTGTTAGCGAATTAGCTGACAGTCCTGCTCGGCCAGCTGGTGATTACGATTTCAGCCACTGTTCGATTCAACAGCAAGGGGTGGTGATAGCCTGCTTTGTGTTAACGAAAAAGGCTCTTTGTGTCCTTGTGTTGTTACTGCGGCTCTATGGCTGCTGCTGTTAACGCTGCCATTGCGGCTGTTTGTGGAGAACTGGTGTCCTGCCGCCGGTGAACACGTGCTAGCACAACGGCGGACGTGGAGGTAGCCATGACGTTTTTACAGGTAGACCTTAACTCTCGGTTCAAGGTAAAAAATTTAAGCGACTAGAAGCAGTGAGCGGCGTTAACATTTTAAAACTGATTTTAATACTGGAAATAGTGGTAAACTTTATGAGCTTTTTTTTGTATAACGGTGTTTGTATGTATGTGTGTGGGTGCGTGTGTCAGCATCTCGGGCTTATGAATTATCACCATATTTTATTTGTTCTATGGTTGTTGTATGGTTAAGTGTTGGAACGAAAATGACGTTTTTAATAAAAACGTGTCATTGCCTTAAATTTCAAGCTTAATTGACAAATTAGCAGTGTATTGATCGAATTGACACGTAACTCTGGTCGTAATATGTTGTCGCTGGAAAATATTTAATGATGAAGTTCTGGATCGTAATAAAATTTTGTGGGGTCTGGGGACGTTATTAACTTACGAACCGCTATGTTATTGTGGAGCTATGATATAAACTTATAAGTTTGTATCATGGCTCGGCAATAGCTATATCATAGCTAATAACTTATAATAATAAGTTTTAGCAAATATATGACCTATATCTTGTTCTGATATATATCTCGCCTATTCAGTTATAATAAATAAAATAGATAGTGGAATCACTGTTGGGCCTAGCATATCAATCTTTTCGTTTTTTAACTAGGGTTGTCCTCTCAAGCCACGCGTTTTTGTCATCAGCGATATATCTCTATGCGATAACACACATTTACACTTCGCGAGAGAGATAGTAGACCTACGATGCTTGGATTATGATTAAAGTTAGTCCACTATATTGTTACTATTAGGACGTGCTTTTTTATTTCGCCAAACAGTATTTAGTTTCAGAGTTTACTTAGCCAACCTCGCTATTGTTGAGGATGGAGTTTTGTTCAATTACTATTGCGCGACTTTGCGAGATTTCGTAAAAACAAGCTTTAATAAGGCGGTTCTGTAAAAATTAAAGTTGAGCAAACGGCGTCATGTCAGCTTTGTTTGTCTGTCCTACAAGCATGTACTCAGTGGGGCTCTGAAAAGTTCTTATTATTGTTACCGTGGGTGATTACTTTCTGTGCGAACGTATAAATCCTGTAGAATTTGTGTGCAGGCTTGTTGCTACATGTCGCTGTTTGTTGTTGTTGTTGTTGTCGCTGCTCGTGAATCGTCTCCGTTGATGCTGTGTTACCGTGTACTTGTTGTCGTTATTGTTGTTGTCGAGTGATGTGAATACAATTGGCGAGGGGAAACAGTGCGAGTGAGTTTTGTTTGGTGTTTTTGTGTACTGTTGTATTTTTGGCAGGATACTGCGGTGCCACGTACTTCGTCTGCTCCATCCCCATCCTTCTCCGCGCCCTTGACTGCATCGAGCACAAGTAACAAAACGGCAACGCTACCGAATCCACCGTCGTCAGCAGCACCACCAGCAACAGCGGTAGCAGCAGCAGCAGCAGCAACAACAACAACAACAACAACAGCAGCAGCAGCAGCAGCAGCAACAGCAACA
>NW_019213344.1:22057-97746 GCF_002532875.2 Varroa jacobsoni | reverse complement strand
TAAATCACACGTTTTGTTGTTTAGAGACGCCCTTTATCTGTTTGTTAGCTTGAAGATAACTTGTAACGATAACAACCTTAAGAAAGGACAAGGCTAGTAATGTGAGCGACCCCAAGCTAATTACGAAGGTCTAAAATGGAGGTTAACTATATGCATGGGTTATAAAAAGATAACAAGATAGTTATTTTTAGCAAAAAGCTGCTTCTTATCCCTGGATAGTTAAACTGAAAGTGGAGCAAACACGCCGTGATGTTATTAGTATATCTTATTATTATTTTATTTTCATTCGAGTATTATAGTGATCGATACGAATTGTTTGATCGCCTCATCTGTGGAGTAACCGCACTATTATATCCAACCTTCAGGTAAGATCTGAGATTATAGAAGAAAATGAAGTAGAAGGAAAGTGAAGGTTGGATTAAGTCGCTTGAATCAGTCATTATACATTTATTGTAGAATTCAAAGTCTATTAAAGATTGTGAGTGTAACAGGGTGGTCGAAAGTAATACTCAACCGAGGTATACTGCTTACGTTGCGCCCCTGACAACCCAATGGACTTTTTTTACGCAAAAAACAGAAGTGTGTTTAGTTAATTATCAAAATACTTTTTATCTTCTTCTGTAATGTAAACAGCAGGACGACTGTAGTTTCTTGGGGATTCTTAAGCATGAATTATTAATTTGTATTCTGCCGTTTCAAACAAACCCCAAAATAAGTCCTCAGGAAGCAGAGTTTGGGCTAAAAATAATTGTAATCGAGAAATTCGCAGTGGTCGGTAACTACAGGCTACAGATAATTTTAATGTCTGTGATCCAAGGTATGTGAAGTTGAAGCTGCTCTGCCTTGCTAGCACATGTTCTAAATTATGATGTTCATTTTTACCAATAAAGCAAAATCAGATAAACGAAATTGTCTTTTTTTACGAAGCGCTATATGTTAAAAGCAACTGTCCATTAAATACGTTAAGACCTATCCAACAAATCTATCGTAACGATTGACATCTACGTACTCTTTGTAGATACATTGTAGCTTCCATGCATCTGTTGACACGCAGATTATTGGGTGATCAGGGCAATCTAATATGAACGTCTACGACGTCTGTGATGTGATTAGTAAGCCATTAGCGATGTCCAAGCAAATCGCTGGCAACGTCATAGACGTGGAATATTATTTCCTTCTACGATGGCTCCGCTCTTCGGTTGATAGGTGGTCTGTTAAGATACCCGTTGCTCGAAAAATAACAATTTTCGTCCACCATCCATACGCCGTCCCTATACTTCGTTCGACATAACTCCGTCACCAATCGTTGTCGGCATTAAAGCTAGCAAATTCTTTTTTTTTTTTTGATAACCAGGCGTAAAGCGCCAATATGCGTTAGACGACCATAGACATGGAAATATCGTTATTACCGAAGTTCTCCATAGGTATAGCTCTCATGCACACATGGAAGCTGGACATATGTGCATATACAATAGTAAAATTCAATTGAGAATTGTTCACGACAGACTATTTGACCGTTGGCATATTTTGAAAAGTATCCCGCCATCAGAACTAATAGCAAGAAAATAGTGCTTTCAATCAGAGTTCCAGAAAAAGAATTTTCCTTCTATTTTCAAACTATTGTCAAAATAAAAGTCCAAAAAATTTAACTGAATCTACGATAAACATGAAATGAATCCATACAACGCACTTCATCACAACCTCAAATAATAACAGAAAAGTACCATAACAACGAAATTGAAAGTGTGAAAAATTAAAAAGATACTTTTAATTTTATTCCTGATTTCCCCACTCAACCCATCAACGAAAACATAGTGTCATCTATTCTTATCCCCTTCTTCGGTTGCCTTCTTTTTTGACTCTCGTTCTTTATTATTCTATTATCTCATGTTTATTGTTTCTGCGTACTTATTTAGTGTTCGGTGTTTTCTTTGTTTTTTACCGTAAATATACTGTAAGTAAAAATAAATTAGCATATGTAAGTATGCTGAAAACAGGCCGGTGCGAATGAATTTCGAAACATAAGGATTCCTGTAGTGCAGGATAGGAACGATCCGTCAACATTTTTTCGGTTGGCCCTTACTCCTAAACTACACCGGCAAATGAAAACACACACACACACACACATATATATATATATATGTGGGTGTGTGTGTGTGTAAATCCATCTCTATTGGCGACGATGATTGATGGAAGATCTTAGCCAGAAAGCCACTTTAAGTCCATCAGTTTTTTTCAGCGACATGATGAGCGTTTTTCTCTGTGTATCGCTCGGTCGCTGAAATATGGATAATAGGTTCATACATGTTCAGATATTTCTACATTTTTCAGCTTTTTTCATGGCACTCGGTTTCCATCATTCTCTCTTTGTATCGTGTTCTCTCATATATTTTGGTATTCAATATTGTCATATCATAGTCTATTACTCTAGTTGTATTAATCTTCCCGGTATTATGTCAGTTCAGTGATGATCCTATATTATTATAATTACTGTTATTTCTTTGTACCTTTCCGAAATAACAATCCGAAATCCGAACAAAAACAGTACCCTCTCGGTACGCTACTTCCATGCTTAAGATAAAGTAGTGCTACGTTTCGTCCTCGTATATTGTGTTATTTTATATCATTCATATTTATTATATAACATATTTTCAATATTTGTTGTTTACACATGTTGACTGTTATTTGCTTCTACTAGCCTAGGTTACTGTATTCTCAGGTAGGGCTACTTGCAGATCGTATGCTATAGATTTCTTCCTTCCAGGTTATCGGTACCAGTATTTCGTTCGCTTTCGGTTTCATATTTCTATACAGTCGAACCGCTGTCGGTATCATATCAGTACAAGGTCTGTTGCGGTTTATGCTACATTTTTACTCGTTTGTCCATTTACTTATAATTTCATAAGAAAGATATATGTATATGTGTATAAATATATGTGTTAAATACTTTCTCTATGTGTATATATATTTGTTTTGTGTTTCTTTTATCGTTATGGGTATATGCACTACACACCCCTGTGTTTCAGTGTATATATATATATATAATAGTGATATTTGTGAATAAGTATACTTCTCATGTTTTGTATATACTCATATATTTGTGTATATTCTTTTATTTGCTACCTAACATGCAGTAATTGTTTTACTGCTCTCACATGTTCGTATATCTGCTGGATCAGCCTCGGAGGTCACCTCAAATCTGTCATTCCTTTTATATGAAACGTTTCTGTGTTCGTGTCATTCTAATGCTTTGTTGAATCAGTTCACATACGGTAGTTCATGGTCGTGTCTCACGCGCTTCACACTGAAGTATATATGTACTGCGTATTTTACTTTATTTTACCTGTATGCATGTAAATGGAATGGTTTCTTTATCTAAGTTTCTATCCGGTTCGAAAGCATCTTCTTCTCAAGGGCTAATTTTTGTGTTTGTCTTCGTTGATAAAATCAGGATATAGAATCTTTACCATTACAGAAATCACCAACAACAAGTCGACAACAAGAAATCGTCGGCTATTATAATAACAACAATAATAATAATAAAAATAATAGCTGAGGGTTTGCTCACTAGGACTGTGTTATAATCGTCAAATATAGCGTAACCATTTGGCTTATTCATTTCCTCCACTTTGAAACATAGGTGGTTGTAGATTACATTGTTGCTTATATTTCGTCACTATTTAAATGGTATTTACTTGTCTGTCAGAATCTTAATTCCGTTTCAAAATTACTGAACTTCGACAACCTATATAGGTGGTGGCAATATTCTGAGAATACATGTTATATTGAAGTAACTCTCCACCGTTTATCAACATACAGTTTTTGTTTAGTGAATGATACCGACATCAAATCTGTTGTCAGTCATAATGGTCATTGGAAGTTAGTTACTGGTGTTGAATGGTAATGAATGAATCGTTTTTGCGGCATCTAACCGTATTACTGCTACTACTAACGTCTTTTGAAATCTCCCTTATTTCGTCTGTCATGTACGACATCCACATATTTTTATATATTTATATAATATTTGTATATTTTCTACATATAGGCCGCATGTTATTATCATCTTGTCTTTCTACTTCTTCACAAATTCTATTACCGCCGAATAAGAAAGCTTTTGACTAACTGATGAAGTGTATATATATATATATATATAAATGTTTAGTTCCTTTTATCCTGATTTTTATTATGCAGCCTTCAGCTGCTGTTTTGACGTAGTGTTTCTCGAGCTTCCTTTTGTCGCGACCGCTGATAATGACAATGTGAACTTCGAAGTTTATGTTTACTGCTCACTAAGCTAGTGATAATCGATGCAGTAATGTGCAAAATTATATGTGCAGCTATGTGAGCTTTTAATGGTTACCTCATTGATTGCTTCGTATGTGTTTGTGTGTGTACATCTTTCATGATGGCGAACCCGCGCCTGATCAGCTAGGCTAAAAAAGTGCGCGCCTCGATCTTCAGATTAGCTTTGCTCTCTGTGTAAAGATGCCTGGTGCTCGAGCGACATGGCTCCTACGGTACAAATATGTTTTGCGCGAAGTGATTATGTGTAGTTCTTCTACCATTTTCCATATCAGTTGCAAAATGAGAGCTAAATAAGGACCCAAGTGGACCTTCCAGCATCCCAGTAGAGTCCCCTTTCTGTCTCCATTTGAAAATCATCATGAGTTACACCTGCGTCATCCAAAAAAGGGCCTTGATTATCTGATAGTGCCACACAGAAGGATTGACAGCCTAACTAACTCTTCCGAATTTTACGTACGGCTCTATCACGGGGATAAGACTTGACGGCCTGTGACGAAATATACAATACAGCAAAGAAGCTAAGGATATCGGTGTAGAGTTCCAGCTCCTAATACCACTAGGTCGCGCCTGTGTATAGCGGGAATAAATGGCTAATTTTGTATCCTATCTATATGGCTTGTCCTTCTGGTAAGCCTGTTGTTTAAAAAAAAAAGGTATCCTTTGCCTCTACAGATTATTTCCAGTTTCTTGAACATAAATCCTAAATATACATAATGAAAATTTAACATTTAGCTAGCTAATATCGTGCTCATCACCAATGCTCACTCGATAGGTGATATTTAACCTGGTCTACACGTTGACACAGTGATAACTGCTCATATTCGTATGATCATTACTGAAAATAGGTGACCCGTTATTTCAAGGACACGAAATCGTGCAAAACTCATTAAGTCGTCGCTTTTAATCGTCTGTATGGTCACACAATTTTCATTAGGACGAGAACGAAGAAATGCGGTCATATTGAGAGCACAATAGTCAAGGACGATTAATAATTGACAAACTTTATAAATTATTCCTTTCAGTTCAGTGTGTCATATAAACATTTTCCATCAAATACACTGGGGCTTAACTTTGCCGCATAAAGTTCGTTTGATCCTCAGTCTGAGTGGCATATTACACGGGCATTAAATTTGACAATTGATCTTTTTGACGACCTTTTAGTTAATATTCTTTATCGGCATGCACTCAGTGTCGTTTCGGCCAGCTGCAATCAGCCACACCTCATCAATACCAAATAAACCCATTTGTTAAAATACATCTCGGGAATTACGAAATGCAAATCTTGAGTGCCGTACTTGGTACGGTGGTATCACACCGCGGCCTTCATCCCGGAATGTCCAAATTAATATACATATATATATGCATATATATATATATATATATATAAGTGTGTATATATGCAAAGTGTCATCGGCTAAGAACAATAATAAGTTAACAATAAATCTTTAATAAAGCTCTACGATGTTTTTTAATTTGGTAGAGAAGTGTGGTAAGATACTTGAACGTTTGTTCTTGACAACAAATAAATTATAGCCCTGAACTACATTTCCTCGTTCACGTACATATGAATAACCTCGAAACGTAACAATTCAACCTTGAAAACAAAAAAGTACAGGCGAGAGATATATGCGTGGTTTAAAATAGACGAATCTAGTAGCTGTTCAGAAGATTCGAGTACTTACAATAAGAACACTAATAGTAAAGATCACTATCTACTATTATTAATTACTAATTTAATTAATAATATAACCAGGTGATTATTGGAGCGAAGAATTAATTATATTAGGTAAAAATTGATTGCTATATAATTGCAGAATTTCTTCGAGCTACGGCTTCCAGATCCAAGAATGACAACACCAAACATTAGATTCGATAGGTACATTCATCTCTATGATTACTGATACTAATTATTCAAGTTTTACTACAAGTTCATTTCGTTACGTTTTTCTGGGCGAGCAATAAAAGGTCGACCATGATCAACATACAAGCAACAAACTTAGACAAAAAAAACGGCAATTATGCACAAAGATCATCAGCTTTGCTGTTTGTTTTTTATACACGATTTGTATTACCGACACTAACATCAGTTAGGTTTTTGCAATAGCGCATCGAAAATAGTACAACGCAAAAATGCGCGTTCGAAAACAAGCATACGCTCTGCATTAATACCATAAACACATCACTGTTTTAACAGCCATTTTGAAATCTGTTCAAAAACGTATGTGCGGAAATATTATACAGTTGTACGTAACGAGAGATAATATAATTTCAACGCTGGAATTATCTGGAATTCTAAATTGTTATATAGCGAAATGCTACTGAATCATATATATATAAATCTAACATTAATAAATAAACTAATCAAAAGTATAGGCCCACGAAAACAGCGCATAGGAGAATCTTGACACGAAGGTCATACTAGGAAGGCCCCGTATTTGTCTGATGTTGCCATTCGACCGGAGGGCATGCAATAGACTTCAACAAAATACTTGAGGATTTTATACTGTCTCTGCAATAAAAACCACCAGCGAATAAATACAGGCGTACGGTGCTTTAAAGTGAACTCGAACCTGTTCAATCCGTTTCAGCGTTTGTGATTAACTATGATTAGACGGGCTTACTTTGGTACCAGTAACTCGCTAAATAAATTGGCTATTGTGAGATGCTGTATAAAGGAATCACATTTTTCGTATCCTGATGATCCTTTACAAGCATATAACGTCTGCTTTATCGATCTCATTCTCCGCTTCAAAATGGGGTTTGATGTATTACGGCATGTCGCTGATTGCAGAATATATCCATAAACCTAACTGGCTGGTTTTTTAGCTTTCATACTCTAGGTTTAAATATATCTGCCTCTTTTCGTTAAAGTTGTTCAGACAGTTAATTTCTTTCACTGTGTATTTGCGTACACCCGGAAATGTCGGTGATCATTTTCTTTTTCTGTAATGATGACTTAGCCTTTACGTATCGACGTATTCTATAGTTTAATTGGAAGAGGGCTTCAGCCGAACTATTAGTTGCCCACGCCATCTTTACTGCTACTTATGTTTAGCAGAATTTGCCACTAACATCAGTCATGATTCTATTCCCTACAAGCACGGTTGCCTCTAGAAAATCTGTTTCTTCCGCTCGAAAAAACGGACGCGGATGCGGAGATCCGTAACGTAAAGCGGCTACTTATTCACACACACCTTTTTGCGTCTTCGGGTTGACGCTTTCATGTATGCTACCCAAATGTTCGTACGCGATGGGCGTTATTGCCCTTAAACAATCCACCGTCATAAGGATTCCACTGACTTCCAACAGCTTCCATTCTTTCCAATAGTTGGGCGGGACACAATTGCATAATGATGCACGTTAGAGCTGTGGTGACAGCTGCAGTTGTGACTTCCTATTTGCCATATAGATTTTTTTCATCTCTTGCCTCGTTTTTACACAACACATCTATTCATTTTATCGTGTGTCTACTTTTTGTTTAAGGTTCCCAGTCTACTTTGCTATCTAAGCTTCTTCCCTAAACGTCATATGGTTACCACGATAATAAATAATTGGTGTGCCTAGTACGAGCCTCTTCATTACTACAGTTTGTGTGAGGCTCGCTGCTGTCCTTGTCTTCATTACAGGTATCTAAATCCTGACCACTGGGTCGCAAGGAGTCGTTAAGACATTTGTGCAATTCATTGTTATCAATCACAACGTTGTACGCATTCGTGACACAGGAATCAATATGTTTTGCTTCAACTACCAGCGAAGACTGCGTTGTTAATCTGGCGGGATTAAGACCCGTGTTGCTGTATAGGACCGCCAGCTGTACGCACGAGACAATTAGAATCATTGGTGGTAATAACACAGTCGAAAAAGAGGATCTATGGTAGCACGCATCTATAAAAACACGTAAAACATTTATTTGTCTAAAATATCATATGCAGTTCGTCCCATCAAAAATCGGAGGAAATCTCTTTGAAACCTCACAAGGAAGCTTTTTCAAGAAAGTTCAATTCGATTAAAAAGACCACTCGATTGGGTCATATTTTATTATGATCAGCATAAAAATGCGTATGGTTTTTCGTCATGTTTTCTAATCCCGTACACCTGGCGACCCTATTCACTTTCGGTCGTTACTTCCCGCGTAGAAAAGGTCAGGTGTCATTATAGAATAGTATGAGCTGTAATATTTTCTAGTAATAATCACTTGTAGCCGCTGATTGATGGGTGCCGTATTCAGTAACGGCATTTCACGCGTCACGTACTAATACGCTAGTGGTGATTTCATCTAGCGCTCGTCCTTAATCATCGAAGGCCTTTGGTATCTCATTTTTTGTGTGCCCCAGCCTCGTCACCTATAGATATATAATTGGCCTACATTGATGGATCATAGGCTTTGGAACCTCTGCCCTTAAATGTTACAATTAAATATACGTATATGTTTGTGAAAGTTCTCCTCGGCTTTCATTGAATAGGCCGGATCTTCTGAGCTAAAGCTGTTAAGTGGGGATAGGATCCTAATTACCCGAACGTGTTTGAGTTGTGCAGTAATTGGCTGATATCTCATTAGTTCACTAGTACGAACTCTTCTGCTATGATGTCACCACATCGTCTGCTCAGCTGCTTGCCGTCGACAGTGACAGAAAGCAGGCGTGGCATACGCGAACGCTTTTTTCTGCGTCGATTCGGCTGATCTGTGCCTCGTAACGGCTGCATTTAGCACAGAACAGTTGGCCACAGTTCCTAGACGAGATACACACCGTGAGCAATAGATAAAAACAAGGCGACAACAAACATTAAAAGTCACGATAAGAGTCGTAATGTAGTTTGAAAAATCATTCATATTGTAGCTTCACTGTACAGTAAACAACGTTCGTTAATGTGAATGCTTCACTTTATAGAATATTTTATTATTATACCCTTAAGGATCTTAAATTAATTCTTATTTTCATCTATATACATATATATATCTGTATTTTTTTTGCCATATATATAGAGTTTTGCTACATACCGGCAGTGGTGCCTCCTTTCGGTAAGCGAGAACTTCACCTGACACAAGGGATTGCTGCATTGTTCCGCTGTATCGTCTCGCACCCAGTGGTCAGAACGTGCTCCGGTCTCGCTCGAAACACTCCACTGGAACACCCGGCCACGCGCGTCTCCGACATACACGTGCCGATGGTCCCTGGAGATTCCCACAGCAGTCACCGCCGCCGGCTCTTTATTATCCTGAAAAAGGCATGTGAGAAACAATGCAGAAATTGTCGTCCAACTATTACGAAGTATTTTTGTTTTTCCTATCAGCTTATTAAAAGAAGATCAGACGTGAGATTATTTCAAAATTCGGGCCCAAAAATGTCATAGGCACGATTGCCGCTGACGTAGTTCAGACAATAATAGGAAATAGTTGTAGTGGTATTATGTAAAGCTGAGTTTGGGAGAATTCGTTTAATATGTTTGTGAATGACGGTTATCGCTTACCGGTCGCTCGAATGCCGTATGCATGGTGAGTTTGCCTCGAAGCACGATCGAGGTGCCTTCCTGGTCGACTGCAAGTGACCACATTCGAAGAACGCCATCGGAAGATCCAGTCATAATGACATTGTCTTTATCCCATTCGTTCAATTGAGAGAAGCTCACACAAAGAATTTGTTGGCCACGGGCCTGACCAGCTGTTAATGATGCCGCGGTGTCAACATGCGCAATTGGCACCCCGTTCACGTTGTAAATATATAGTCTAGTGGCGGCACAAGCGGCAATATCGCCTGTGGAACCACAAAAAAACCATGTTTTATTCAACGCTAATATTGATCACATAAAAGGCCTACCGATTGTGGCCGCGCAGCCGGAAAGAAGGAACTGAATTGAAAGGTTCTCCTAAATTATAACATAACACTTATAAATTACAATCATTTACTGCATGTCATAGGATCTAGTAGAATATACGATTTAAATTCTAAAAATATCCCGTTCTTAATCGAATCAGTGATAGTGCAATAGTCAATTTAAAGGTAATTACAATACTAGCTCAATGGCTCACCAGTAACGTCGTTGATACAGACGGACGCAACAGGAGCCCCGAATTCTGTAGGGATTTGACGAACAAATGTCAACCGAGACAGATCCCACAGGATGCATGATTCATCGCGGGAGCCAGACACGATCAGATTGAATGGTCTTGACGAGGCGATACATGTGACAGGCTCGGTATGGCCAGCGAGTTGGTCCCGAAGCTCGAGCCGCTTGGGGGTAACGGTCCACACACTCAGGACACAGGCGGTGCCGGCCGTGATGATGGTTTTGGCATCGGGACAGGTGGCACAGAGCACTTCGCCACTCGGCACCTGCTCCCAGACGAGCAGACATCGTCCAGTTTCGTAGCTGCATACCCGTAGCGAATAGTCCGCAAAACCCCAGGACACGAAGCGCTGGTTAGGTGGTAACAGCATCTTGTTCTGCTCGACTGCCAGCACCGATCGATCCTGCTGGACAATCTGTCCTACCGGGCCCTTCAGTTCCTTGACCGGATGCATGGACGGTCGGAGCGACTCGATTTTATGATAGAACAGTGGCCTGACTAAGCCCGAATCGACTTTTTTAGCGGGATGCGGTTTTTTAAACAGCTGCTTCGGGATCTGACCAAAGTTGTTGATGAAGCCGATTGTGGCGTTTTTTTTCAGAGGGTCGTCTATCGAATAGATATCAACGTTGCCCTCGTAGAACAGGTGGTGAAACACATTGACAGCTTCGATGGCGGCGGGGCCCTGTTGCCGGAAGCCGAATATCAGGTCGATCCATTCATGCAAATGAGCCGACACGTAGTCACTCTCTAGAGCCGCTCGATGGAGGCGGATAAACTCGCGAGGATCGCCCTTTGCCCACGCGGGCAGGACAACATTGTCTAGCTGAACACCACTCTGTTTTGCGCCGAGATCGAAACGGTTCTTGTTTACTAGAAATTCGTCTAAGTAGAAGAACTCTGGAATCAGCTCTTTTACGTCGGCCATGTTGTGCCTTGAAGCTGATGTAAAGGCGTCTGATATAGAGAATCACGCGACAAGAGACTATCAGTTAGTAGTGGACATTACATACTGTCACAGAAACGACTGCAAGAAAGCTATATGTACACACGTTATGATGTGGAAATAGGCTCGTTTATGAGCCAAATAAACTTCATCAGAGGGATTGAGGTAGTTCTAGCTTTGGTCTGTCTGTTTCGTCTCAAGCAACAAACGACGATAAGAACAAAAACCATTAAGCTACCTATAACGTAAACATGCCAAAAAAACGCACAAGTCTTTGGATATGGGATGGATATATAGGATGGACACGATATTGATACCAGATTTTCTGAAGTTAGGAAGAATACAAGATTCTTCTGAATCATTCCCTTAATCATAAAATAGATTGATCTGGCTATACATCTCTGGAATTTTTATTTTAATAACAGCGTACTAATCATTATCATCATTTTCTTTTTTCTATTTATCTTTCTATTTACTTATTGTCGTTGTATTTTTTATTTGCTTTCCTTAGCTATTATCTCCGTATTAATAGGTCCTCGAAATGAACTTTTTCTAGGTGTAGATAAAAAAAAATTGCCCCTATTAAAATTTTGACCAGGATGACTCTCTGTGGACGTGTCCGGGTTTTTTCCCCAGAGGCCCATTGAACGCCCAACACCTACCTTTGATACTGTGGAACATCCGGTCGGCTAGATCAAAATGTCCGCCCTGTAGCCTGAGAAAGTGCTGAGTAAAGGGTTCCATGCGGACTAGATAACTGGCAACTATCATCGCCGAGGAGTAAAAGGTTCCATAATGATAAGGTGGTGTCTCTGGGTCGTCCCATTCCTTGAAACGTCGACAGAACTGCTCGAGCCTATCACGCGTTTGTGCTCCCATTGGTTTCGAGAGGTCACGGAAGCTCTTCGGGTCAGTGAGATCTAATGTCTCGGAATTGTAGTCAGCAACAATCCAAGGAAAGATCGGGTACTGCATCAGATCGTTGTACGATCGTCCCGCCAGAGTATTTAGATGCATGAGGTACTAAACCAACAATGGAGACAATATTAGTCAGTGTGACTTTGCTCAGGTTTCTTCAGCGACATTTACTTATTCTCGTGACGATACGTATATGGAGGGTGAGATAAGAGTCTCTTCGTAGTTTGCGAGTCTTTTCCTTGTTGTCCTTATTTTTGCCGCATTTTTCTCTTCGGCATATACTACAGACTCTCAGGATGTGCAGTGACTTTGGCCCGCTCTCTATATGTATGTAATATAACTAATCAAGATTGAACATTCTCTAACCAAATAAAAGAGCATTGGGGTTAAGTTCGAATCACTTGTTATTGTTACCTGGAAGTTGGATATTTCCCCGCGCAACCACCTCTGCGTCACGCTGGTCTCTCCTATAAGCGAGGACAGGATACCGGCCCCGCTTTCTACGTTGGCAGATCTTCGTTGGCCAGCTAAACTTTCTTGAGCTGAGTCGGTGATTCCAGTAGCGAGAGCCAAGAACCGCGCATAAACCTGTATCAATACAATGAACGTCTCCTATATAATAAAGATCCATTGAAAATTAACAAAAAGGTTACTCCGAACATTATATACATACACTTGTCATCGACTACCAACCAATATACATTTAAATTTAACACTATTGTTGAATTTCTTTTTCGTACCTTATTGCGCAATTTGCGTGGGAACACAAGCAAATAATTGCGCCCGTCTGCGGAGAACACCTCAAGTGCTGTTGGCTGCAAGAGGTACCGTCTTTTGTGCACTTCGCGAACATCATCATACCCGAATTTCGAGCAGGTTCGGCCCTGCGCAACGGTTGCTCGAGACGCCGATGTTACAGGCGTGCAATTTGGAATGATCGGTTCGTGAAGACCTTCGGGTAGCGAGTCGATATCACGAATCTCGCGAGTTTTCAGTAACGTGAAGCCGTCGACGACATAGAAGTGCTCGCGGCCAAATAGCAGCAAGCCTTCCCACGTGTCTAAACCTTGAACCCGGGCGCATCGGAACATGTGGGTAATCTTGTCGCCTTCTTCGAGAAGTCGTTCAACGGACTGACTGTGAGGACTGTGATTTGCCCCTTCGCCCTCGCCGACTTGCCCACCCACTTGACCACCTTCGGGCTCCTCTTCGTCGCTTTCCGAAGACTGGTGCTTGTTTGTGATTGCACCCCTATTGACCGTCCCGCTTGTTTGGTTATTATTATTAATAGCACTACTGGAGCTTACAAGCCCTTCGTAGACGCTGGAAGTGGAGGCCAGCGACTGTTGACGACCTACAAGGTCGGGCGAGCTCGGCCCGCTGCCTGAAAGCAGCTGACCCAGCTGTTCATAGTACAATTTGCTATCTAAACTAGTTGCCACCTGAAAAGTTAGTTCGTTGTTGGAGCAAACAAAAAACCGCAAAAGGCATATAAGTTAAACAAATATATTCCATGTTTCTTTATCTCAGGAGCTTAACGCAGGGTTAGTCTAAGTGAGTTGTATCGGCTTGGCAGCGAAAGACGGATTTATCATCAACGACATTAAAAGAATGAATTGTAAAAATAAAGATATTTTTCGCGCCGTTAAATCGAGTTCTTCATTTCTTTACGGTTACATTCAGGGGATAATAGACAACGATTAGTGGAAAATTCCGTTGAGTTCATTATAGGTATAGCGCGTCTGAGTTAGAGGGACAGTAAAACAGGGACGGTGCTGTACAACTACTAGAGTTAGCATCGCCGTATATTACAAATACACAAATACTTCATTGAACGCAAACCTTATATTTTAGCTGCTGATTGGGCTGTTGCTCGATGTACGGATAATGTTGATAGAAGAGCTTGTTTTTGAGTGTACGTTTACGCATTCGACAAGGCCCGCTCTCGGTGGCGTCTAACATCCATTTGTCGAGCGAGCAAGGCTCCCTAGGGCCCCAGAGTCCCCGCTCGGCACTTAAGCCTTCCTCCATGCGCATCCACTCCTGCATCACATGCTGGTGAAGGTGCTTACAGTTGGCGTACAATTGCTTCAGCCGCAAATCAACTAAATCATGGACGATGGCAATATGGACCTGCCAGACAAACGAACACGAATCAGGTTAATGTAATATGGCCCTTAATCCAACCCGAAATATGAGATCTGTAAAAATGAGGTATAAAAACGCAGATGTATACCTGCTTCCAAGGCCAGAGCCTTAATCTGCCCGCAATGCACATAGAGATATTATCAATCTAGAGGAATATCTCTATGTGCTTAAATTACACAGCAATGCCGATCTCCTCGTGACCAAGCATGATGTACCTTGTCACTACCTAAGACATTAACATAAATCTTTTCTGTATATATGTATGTTACTATAACGTAGCACAGAGTACAGCTCGTGTTCACTATTACTATCACTATCACCCACAAAGCTAGGTGACGGTCGACCTCTTATGCTCCGTACCTATCCGTTTCTGTTCTTTTACCTGTGTCCACAGGTCGTACTCTTCGTACGAGAGGTTCGCCACGTTGGCGTGCCCTGCGTGATTTACGACGACTGGACTATTACTATTCATGTTAATGTTGATCGACTGGGAAATCTTGTGCGTAACTGTTACCGTTGCGGTGGCAGCGTTCGCCATAGCCATGCTGCCCAGGGCGACGGGGTCGGCACCCGCGCCACTGACCGCGCTCACCCCCGAAGAGGCGAGCGTGTGCGCCGCACTGGCTACGACCGCCACCTTGCGGATCTTTCGACTTGCGAGACGGCTCAAACCCCCAGTCAACCGGGACACCCGATTTTGAATCTGAGATGAGATATCCGCAGATCCTATCCCACTTCCTGTGTAAAGATAAGCAAGAATGAGAAGATGAAATTTATCGGAGCGTGAGGAATACCAACACATATAACCTTCTTCAATTGCGTAAATCAGGTCGCATCGACATGTCGTTGACCTAACTCGAAGCAGCTATTTCTTATGGTCTATTTGCTTGGTCAAAGGCTTGGCCGTACGAGTTGCGGCGTTGACGGCCATAATATTACTATTCATTTTTTGTGTCAAGACAAGATGAAAAAGGATATGGATTATTTTGAACTAACTCAATATAATAGCCAAACGTTATGTTTAGTTCAACCTAACACGTCGCTAATTTTTCTGTGTTCTAAATTGAAAACCTAACTAGCAATAGCATCATAACCACGCTGGAAGCAAATAAACCTGAAGATGTTTACCTTTCCCGGCCTTTTCGGCTGCATGGAAAGAAATCCAAGCTTTGTGGAGGGGCTCCCGGTTGGTCTCCCAAAGCTGGCATAGGTCAGGCACCTCTGATCCACTGCTGTTCGCCAGCTGCAGTCGGCAGCAGTCCTCGAGCTGACTTCGGTTCCGTTCGTACACTATCTGCCATAGTTTACAAGCGGCCGCGGCCATTAGCAGGTTAGCTTCTTCTTGTGACGCCAAAGCCAGCGACGCGTCGTTCGGCGAGATGTGTATAGTCGTACGACGAACCTAAGTGAACATAACAAACAACAAATCTGATAGTAAATTACATGTGTTGGACGAAACTGTTGATTACGACGAGGCAAACAAATCTATATTTCCGAATCGCCATTGAATGTGGTCGGGTGGTTGACAGCCGAAATGAATAACCCATCTTAAGAATAAACTAAGTGAGATAAATATCGCTTGACAGCTTGAAACAAAGTCATTTAATAGCCTAACAATACTAAAAAAAAATCTAAAATCTATTAAAAATAACAAGACTAAAAGTAAAGGAAAAATCGTAAAAATGAGGGTAGAAAAAAGGTAAAGTAAACATTCAAATTTGCCAAGAGGCTTATCCTATATATTTATTGATATACGTGACTACATTGGTATTTCTGTGTGTGCTATTTTCGTTTTGTATCACCCTGTATCTATCACACTATTAAGAATACGACACAACACTGCGACCTAAATTAAGGCGCTTCATGCTACGATGCCCCTGTCGCTTACCGTCTCCATCGGTAGCTGAGGACACTGCTGGGCAAACTGAACGAGTGTGTACGTCAATGCCGCGAGTATTTCAGGATCGAGATTTAACAGCTGATCGTTGCTGATAAGAAGGTGCAAACATTGAAGTTGATCCGATAGGCTTTCGTTGGGTAAGCCGTTGTTAGCTGAGTTGTCCCGCGATAGAACAAATAATACTGTACGGCCGAGTGATCGAAGTACGTCGTAATTTCGAATACCGCCATTTGTTAAAAACACCCTCGATATAAAGTTGACGATGGTGATGGGTGGAGCGGTGAGTGCACCCTGCCAGAGTTTGTCAACAATACTTATAACGAACTGAGTGACGTTACTCTGCGAAAGGTTAGATAGGTCGCGGTCACTCAAGTCGGCGATGGTGTTCGCCAGCAGCAGAGTACTAAACTGACGTTGTTGTTGTAACGAACTTGCCAAATACTCGATGTTCATTAGGTTCTCGAGGATGTGTGTGTTCTGTACCTGCGTAATGGGAGGGCACAGAAAAAACAGCTCTAACTTGTTACTTCTGCAGGATAAGCCTGTCTTTTATCTTTGTTTTCTGTCACTTTGAAGCCAGCGGTTAGTAATGTGGGCGATGAAGAACCAGCTCCTACTATTAACGTTTTCTATTCATTATTATTAATTTCTTTATTAATTGACTACCACTCATCGAATGCTATAGAAGGTTGCTGTGTTCGAAATTAAAATATCTTTTTTTGCTTAAAACCAGGATACTTAAATAACAAGTTGATCTCGTTGGGAAATAGCTAACTTGCAGAAGTTCCACAGCATAATTACAGAAGCCGGATGTCGATTATACAATACATATGGGGAACCTATGATTAATACTAAAAATGAGTAAGATCTCAGGTACTTACTGAGGCTAAACCCTCGAGCATGAGCTTGGTGAGAAGTGCAAAAGTAAGACCGACGGTTTCCCCTGAATGGAGATTAACGCTTCCTGGTGTAAGGTCGTCCTTTGCAGCTCCGGTGGCTGGCGATTGGACCTCATCCGTTGGGGGAGCAGGACTGCTGCTCGGGGGGAAAACTATCGATGCGAGAGCCGCGATAGAATCCTCGTTATTGACACAGTAGCTGACCAGGTCGTTCCATCTGCATAGAAAGGGCAAATCGTTTAGAAATGAATTTGATTTGAATGTACTACATGCGAATCACAATTGAACCATTATTCTTTGGTTCTCTGAAAATATACTATATTCAATTTTGACATACAGAATAATTAAAAAAACACAATTGTATTCTCAAAAGTAATTAAACCACCTCCTTTCGCGTTACAGTAGCCACGAGTCGATCTGTCTAAGTAGCGACTTTTCAAATACAATTGTTCTCAAACAAAAGTATTCTGAAGACCTGCCCCCCCCCCCCCCCCCCGTGTATATCTTACGAGATTTGTTCTGTCTATTAACAACACATCAACTCAGAATGTTAATGCATAAAGTCTTAAAACCCTTCAGAGTATATATTGTTAGTTTCATGACATGCATCTGTCATAGTCACGCTTACAGCTTCGTCTAGCTTATGTCCGATTCGAACCTTCGTGAGATGACGTCGAGGATGGCCATAGCTGCTGCATCGTTACCGCTCGCCACCATTGCTCGCAGGACGGCGCAGAGCATAACGAACATGTCATTGTTGATCGGCCCGCTTTCCACTATCTCACACGGGAGCTTCGTCACCGGCCGTGAAAACAGCATCGCGAGCAACATGTTGCTAAAAGTCACGTTTGGATGGATTTTCGAGAGGGCCCATTCCAGTGATTGAAAGCCCGGGACATGCAACGTCTCTTGTTTAATGGCACCTGATTGAGTACTCACACGCAGTCCTAACAGAACTGGGTCGGTCTCCTGGAGCCATCCGCCATTACAGCTGGCGTCGCGGAACTTCACCAGGAGAGTCTGATGGCATAGCATGCATGAGAGCAGCTGAAGCGCCAATAACTGGGTACTAGGATCCAGGTGGGAGGACAGCAGGACGATGAACCAGTCCAGGCCAAGCACCCGAGCCAATTGCTCGCAAAGGCCTGTGTTAACGGCTCCCTTTGATGGGGCAGCCATTGTGCTAAGTAGCTGGAGGCATTTAACCCGCAAGTTGGTGAATACTGGGTCTTGATCTCGTGCAGGCAGGGTCCATATGATGAATTGGCCAAAACGAAGGATGTCACTGTTGCGAGACGTGTTTTGTAGCAACAGCTGTGAGACGATTAACCCAATAATATACTGCGTTATGCAATGGCTAGGCACAGGTATAATCCAAACGGAGAAAGGTCTCACCCTGACTTAACTCTAATTTTAACGTTGTAATTGTTGTAGTTTCATATAGTAATATATGAGTAATTTGCCATATAAACGACATAGAAAGATGGAAATCTGTCCGAAATTCTCCCTTTTTTTTTTATAATTTCTCGATCAACTATTGTTGTCCTAGCTTGACTAACTAGTTACCCTTAAAAGATCACAGCACGTAGCAATCGTCTGCGGTGCCATCCTGCCGGGTTCCGAAAGCGTGTAGAGAATCTTTGACACGAGATCCAGTTCTCGCATCAGCGATACCGTCTCGCTTGAATCAGATGCCACTTGAAGGAGATGTTCGTAGAGGGATCGCTGTAGATCGTGCGCGGCATCGCGCCACACGTCGAGATTGCAGAGAACGTCCCGGAATGGGGCAACAGAGTGTCGGCCAGCCGCTGTGGGAGCGCACTCAGCGCTTCCCACCAAGCTTAGCGCGAGGTGCAAGATATGGCAGTTGAGCAGTTGACTCTTGTTGCGAAGAACAGCCGCCACGATTTGATAGCCTTTCGTACGCTCCATCGCTTGCTGGGCCGGCCGATTAGCCCGGACCACGCAAACGAGCACTTTGAGCGAGGCGTACAATGATTCTACGTTGCTAGCATATGAGACTAGCGCGAGTAGTGCGGCGGTACCACCGACACTTTCCATGGTGACCGCCACAGGTCGCGGCACAAATGTGCGTGCTCCTAGGTAGCCTGAAAATTTGCAGCAGCCATATTTACAACCAAAGTAGAAACAGCAGAAAGTATATGGGCATTATATCAGATCAGTGTGGTGTCACTTGTGGATGTTGATGAAAAACGGTCGACAATGACATCGGGGGCTAATGAGTTGTTTCTCGAGGCAGAAAAGCCAACTGACCCAATTTTTGTGGGCACCTTTTTATAATTATTTGTCAAGGGCTAATTTTTTTAGCGAAAATATCTAATACCTCAATTATTAGGGTCGACATAAAGTTATTTTTTTCAATTGCTTCAAATGCCACTGCCAGCCATGTCTGACCCGCTATTATGTAATATTACGAGCTCAGTCATATTTACCACAGCCTTTGCCCTAATAGGCCTTTACCAGCGTATCGGCAAGCGCTGAAAGACGTGCCCATTTAGGCACTTGCAAAACTTCAAGTTATAACTGCTACCGAATATCTAATAAACATTTCCAGTTCTACATTCTGTACTGGCTTTCTACATTTCTTGATACGGCTGATTCTTATTAGCACAAAGCGAGCCTTGCGTCTGTCAACGGTTGGTTTTGGATGCAGGCTTGTTGTTCGCTAAGCGTACCTAAGTCTGTTAAGCAGACACATCTGCACCACTACATCTTCGCTGCTGTTCCATATCTACTGATAATCAATCCCCACCTATGAGGACGGCGCCTAGTGATCTTGCGGCGCCTGCGAGATGTGCGGCCGAGTTATGCAGGATGCGAATTGGGGTGGCGTTCTCGTGAGAAGACAGCCCCAGCATCTTGGCGATCGCTTTACAGTCGTGCTTCGAATAGACGCGTCGCATCTTGGCTAACGTCATCGTCGAAACGGCGGTCGCGTTCAGCCCGAACGTGATACGCTCTTCGGACACCTGCATTCCACCTAAACCAACTTGACTTGGCCCTATGCCACCTGGCGGTGCGCTCTGCAGTGATCCAACATAGGACGGACCCAGGGTGAATAGGTGTACAACTGCTGATTCGGTCAATGGCTCTTCAATCAAATGGCACGGACCCTGTTTCCAGGTCAATGCGCATACCTGCCGCTGCGAGGGTGTAGTGCCTAAGCGAGGACGAAGAACAGGTTAAACAAGCTCGAACTTTTTAAAGAAAGAATTATTACTGGTAACATTATTATTAATCACATAATCAGTAAATATCCATTTACACACGAATGCTGCGTTCCGACAAGGCACCAGATACATCGAAACTGCAGTGCGCGCGGGGGGGGGGGGGGGTCGCCGGTTTAACACCACGCATCAGAAATCAGCGCAGTGTGCAAATTCTAGCTAAAGCACTACTTGGATATTTGTAGACGGGCCACTGAAAACTGGTGGGTATCTAAATTATTTTTTTGTGTTAATTTATGTCTTGAGAGATTAGACACATAGCGTGTAATACATAATAAAGGCACGCTATTTTGCTTTTACGGATTTCGACCCGTTTTCTTCACGTTTATTGCTACTTATATTTGTAGGTTGACGTCTTACCGATGATCGCAAAGATATTTTGCGAGCCCGCGCCCGAATACTGCGGCACGTAGCTCATCTTAGAGCAGCTGCCTTGCAGAGCGACTCCGTCGAAATAGACCGTCGGCGAGCAGTTATTCTTGAGGACAGATCGGGTAAGACAAACGACAAGGTGATGCCATTCACCAGCGGTTACCGCACGAGCTAGCGAGATAGTGGCTCGATCAAGGTTCACCTGCAAGCGCAGCTCCTTCTCTGAGAGCTCCAGCCCAAGGCACGGTGTCTGCTCATCTCGAAGTTGTCGGAAAATTGACAGCAACCGAACCCAATGCGACCCGCTGAAGCGTTCCACCATGAACCACGTTGAAAACGTCAGACCTGCCCGACAAAGACAGAGATGACAGGGACCGAAAGCATGGTTATGGGTTGATCGTAATTTATCCGCGGGAGTGAACAACAAGCTGGCGTAGGGAGAAACGACGTAGAATTGTTATTAACGATCGACAAGTAAAGATATGCAGAGGAACGGACAGTGAGGAAGAACAATATATAATGTACAATCATAGTCTGCCAATAGCCATCACAGTTGTGTTTTTAATGCGAGTAAATCGATAACGAAGCCAAGGTAAGGAAACACAAGTAGCAGCGGAATAGATAAAACCAATACACAATATGCAAAGAGAGAAACACGAAACATACATTTTGATATTTTTTTGCAATAATCGAATCCATTAATTATTTATGCTCTCAGTCAATCAAGTGTAGCAGGACTTTGACGTAAGGCAAAAGTTTTTCTGTGACACGATTGAAAGGAGCCCACGGAAAAATTAACAGCGTAAAGGGTTTTATTTATAGAGCAAAATGAATTATTAGGAAAAAACGTTCTGCACAATGTTCAAATAACGGCGGTACTACTATTACTAACCTGTCTGCGGGGGAAAGACTCGATCCCCTGCGCCAATACCCCCGAGAACGCTGTCTGCTGCCACGACACCCACCATAGCTGGGCCCGAAAGCGACTGAGGTGCTACGGAAGGTAAAAACAGACAGGAAAAGCCTTCACGTGAAAGTGACAGCTCGACAAAAGCGGCACAAACTGTTGATAATGTTGGCCCATCCTTGGGAGTTGTCATGGAGACCTGAATAGAAACGATAAATGGAAATGGTAAACGCTTTGTCAATAAAGTTCGATGAACAACATTTACAGCCATATATCCAGTCGCGTACATCATCTGCAGCATAAAATTAAATGTGACCACTAGTAGCGTACGTTAGTTAATATCCTGCTGAATATCTATCGGAAAATGGATGCGATGTGAATGCGCCGTCAACTTACGAGAGTTTTTATCCGAGTTAGTGGTACGGCTCCGCCGTCTTTAAACGGCCCGTCACATCGAAGTGGACTACCAAGTCGCAAGAAAGATCGTAGTTCGCGCGGCTCAAGGGCTTGGGCCGCTAATCGTTCCAACATGTATTGTATAACGATGTGCAGTTGATGTCCTTCGTCCTCCAAGGCGTTTTTCATTTTTGAAAGTAATTGACCTGAAATCGACAATGGCCAGTGTGGGATTTAGTTAGAAATCTGCATGGACCTTGGGAAAAATATGTAATCTAGGAAATCGATGAATTTAAAAATAATCTTACTTTTTGTTAACTCATGAGCTATCATGTTTAAGTACGCGTATCTGTGGTTACCATACGGACACTAGGTGCATGCGTTGAATACTATGAACAAGAAGACTTTTAAAGTAGAGCGGTCACTTGCGACGGGTGAGGCGTACATATAATACAATAGACGCATAAACATAAGGCCGCGATTTGGACAGATAGTCCAGCAAAGACGGTGCAGAGATGTGTAGAAATGGTATCGTCAGATAGAACGAGAGTTACCTGCGAGTCCGGCCTGGCACATGATCTGTTGGTTTCTTTCCGTGCGGACCAGGGATCTAAGCAGTTCAGCCACGTACAGTTGGACGTTACGATCGCAGAGCGAGGGCAAAATCTGTAGCAGGGCTATCACTACACCCGAGTGTACGATCAAAGGGTCTTCTGTTGGTGGCAACGAAAGGCACAGGGCGGCCCCTGGGGGCAATACTGTGCAATGGGAATTCTGACCTAAAAGAAGCCAACAGATCTGATAAGGTGAAATAAAAGTCGAAAAAGTTTAATGCTTAAATTCTAATTGATCTGAATATATATCGTTAACGAGGCTTGAAGCAGCGGGATCTGGCTTTTTAGCCAGAGGCACAAATCAATGCCGCGTCAAATGTATTCCCACTCGATAGTAGCCGACCTGAAATCCCCAGACCGATTTAATCACTCAGGTTCCGATCAACGGCCAGATCGTCCCTAACAGTCTAATACAGCGAATATTTCAAATATTACTCTACATCATTAGGACCCATTCTTTCTTTTTTATTTCAAGCCCCCTTTCATGCTCAGTTACAAAAATAAATATTACTGCATAAAAACGTTCAGATTGCTTCAGATCAATAGGGCGAATACTTTTTTTCTGTTACCATGCGAAAAACAAAAGAAAAAGCGTTCAGTACAGTTGACTCCTGATATAATTATACTAACTAGCTATTGCACTTTGTTACTAAGCGCAAGTTGCGGTAGTACAAATAGGGTGCCACTACAATGTTATATAGAGATAGCTCAACTTAAACCATTTTGCCGAATTCAATATTTTTTTTTGTTTTTAATCAAATCTATCTATTACATGAAAACGGCTCCGCATTTTAGCCTAATCTAGACATTTCTACCGAATAAAATCTTAAAGTCTATGAGCTAACGAGTTATTCATCCATGGGTAGCAACAAGTGATTAAGCCCTTCTAGGAAAGCAGACGGCTCATGACACTAATGTAGCTTATTTAAAAGTAGGCGAGCGCTAATACGCTATAACTAATAATTGTTGTTGGGCAGAACAAAGCTAACGACTTTCTTCTAAACACTGTCGCAGTTGAACTCCATCGGACCCTCACGAATCTCCTTCTTCATACGATGTACGCATTCGTTACTAGCTCGCCGTTTGACCTTTATTTTCAACGCACAGAAATATCGTGTTCTAATGTCTGCTCCGGTATGGCCAAGATTAAAGTGTCGCATGATGCCTACGATGATTCTGGCCATACAGTTCGATTACATCCATTTTGTAGTTAGGATATAGTTATGGAGTATATGACCTGGCACAGCGAACAGGAACCAACCGAAAATACCTCCTATTTTCGTAAGAAAGGATTATGTGCTGAAAAGAACAGTTGGGATGAACGATAATTCATAAGTTACCAGACAGCATAAGCTCAGAAACAGATTTATGTGGCATCGGCGATAAAGTCCTGGCAAGCACGCAAACATTTGCATAGCGCTCAAGTAGAAATAAACAGGTTTTACGGACAACGTAGGAGTTGCATGAGCACGCTCTTTGTTTGCCAGTAGTTGTTTATAGCCGTTAGCAATAAGTCTGGTAAGAAAGGACATGGTATACGTATGAAACTTGTTGCCAAAAAAAAGGATTCATATTTTCGTGCAATTATATTAAGGTTCCAGTAAGGACTTGGCTAATACTTCCGTAAAAAAATTCCAGTTTACAATATCAAAATTGTAGTTATCAATGCATTGGAGCACGATAGAGCCGAGCGCCGCGCTTTTGCATGGATAAGCAAATGTGAAAGAATACGATTTGTGAAATTAAATTATAGTTTAAATGCACGATACTACATTGATTATGCTGTGTCATTTTAGTAGATCCAGTTATTTATACATGTTTGTCTAGAGACCGCACAGGACCCCGTCACAAGGCCGCAAAACAAAAATGCGTCCTCTTACTGATTAGACTAACATCCAGATAGGACGGAGTTATTGCTTTATTCATACAGTACTTCATTTAGGATATGATTGGTAAAAGATAACTGTTGCAATCGGCAATTGACAAACGAATCAACGTTTGTCACTGGGAGCTTGCTAGGCGGCTTTGAATTGCGCGCGCAATTTAGCTACGTCGATAGGCTTTGTTCTAACGAAATATACGGTACGCATTGAATCGATGAGGCATGATGTAACGTATCTAGCGCAAGAATTAATGCTCAACGGTATAATAACTGAGAATATGCATCCGAGATTTGTAGGAACGCTAAATGAAGAAGGGTATCCGGACGGTCACGGTAAAGTGGTCACGTACACCAAAGCGCCTCCTTGATACTCGAAAGATGACTGTGGCATAGACGGCATGCACAGACAAGCGAAACAGGTCCCTCGCAGGATCGCAGATAGGCCAGTAGAACGTCATTCTCACTGTAATCTTCAGGGTTGCTTGCTGGGGAAGTTTGCCGAAGAGCGCCGTCAATTGTTAGATAACACGATCGAGCATTATTAGATGGTAGGTTTGTCATGAAATCTATTGAATACTCCAAGCACGCACTCACAACACAAAACAAGAATCTTATCAGGTCGGCTATCTCTCGACAAACAGGTTATTCAACTCGTATTTCTACACATCCCTATTTGCAGTCCGAACATATAACACGAAATCCGCATGTGTACTGGCTTATCTTTTGCAGATCTTGGACCTAAAACCATTGTGCAGATACACACACAAAGCTATAACGGGACCGCTTATGTTTACTTCTAATCAGTGGATAACATCTCTAGGTTTTGACTCGAAATGACTTTTTTTTGACTTAAGCCAATCGTATTCAAAAGCTCAGAAAATTTTACTACATATCAAAGCTCTGCCAAAACCACCAGCTGCCTGAGTTATCGCCATGCTCATATATTTTTATTCTTGTTTTTAACTTTCTGGGAATTAATTGTAACGGCCAACGAACGTGTGTTTTACGTAACAGAAGCACTTTATTGCTACCTATTCGCCCTATCCTATTGTGTGTTTGTTGATATTCAGTACAGAGCCTTTCGTTTATGCTTCATTAATGCTTTTGACGGCGACCTTGGCCAGGACAGGATCTCCCGGTACCTCCGCCAGGGGGCCGGATACAACGATAAAGAAGATAACCAAAAACCACTTAAGGCCTTGAGAAGAAAGAGGTATGCCCCTTGCCTAGCAACCCCTTTGTGGTACTAGCCCATTTATAGGTAAGTGCAGAAAATGCTACGAACTCAACTTTTTACAGGCTTTGCCAAATTCTCGGAACGCCTGCCACATGCCAAGGATCTTTAAAGCATCCTAACTGTGCACATCACTACAGGACTGTGCCTGTCCTTCGCTGCGCTTTTGTACGTCCTGTTGACCTACTTACCTGTGCCCTGCCAGGGCCTTGGACACGTTGACGACCTCTCGGATAGCTTCCGTCAAACAATTCAAGTAAAATTAATAAGCCACAAAAGCATATTCACTTTGTATTACCAGTGTTAAACAAGTGGCAAAAAATCAAGCTAACAATGGTTTATTGATTCTACGATCTGTCGATTGTTGTATGACTACCCTACTTTCATTTTTCGATCCATACAGTTATTTGAATGTTTCCGATAAATCTCATGTCATCATCTGGTACATAAGTCCTACGGTCACCTTATTGACAGGCGTCATTGTACATGCAACGTGCGGCTTCAAGGTACAACTGTCTAGCGAAAGACAACTTGCGCTCTATACTTCACTTAAAGCAGGTTAAATTCAAAGTTTGATTAAGTTGAAAGAGCTGGCGCAGATGCTAATGTCAACATGTATCTGGTTGAGAATGAGCACTCTTCTAACGTATACTCCCCATAAGGCGAAGTAATATTAGAACTTCAAATTTTGCTCGAAGAATGACGTCGTTGCTCTCATGGAGCATTCATCTCTTTCAAAATCATGGACTACACAAACGTGGCAATCCATATGCGTTTGTTTTAGATACGCTTCTACAAGTAAAGCCTGCTTGCAGTGCTATTACAACTGAATCGCTACTTAATATACAAGGCTCTATCTACATCGATATTCAGTTATAGTAAAGTGTGTGATGAACCCTTATTTCGACGTCAGCAGAGATTTTCCATTTTCAGACATCGTAACCAACAAATATTCTATGTATTCTCTATCCTTATTATGGATCGAGTGATTGTAACGCATGTAATGAACCTCCATCTTGATGACGTTATATATGTGCCATTTTTGGACGTCGTTATAAAGAAATTTGCGATGTAAACAACGTTGTCTCCCATTACTATTAATGTTTTGACGCTTATTATTATAGCCTTTAACAGAGCTCGCCATGTCGTAACACAGCAGTAGTCGATAACTAGGCGGAGTATCGAAAAAGACGTCTGCTACGCACCTGCAGATCGTATGTTTTCTGTATTTAACCCCATATGCGGGACAAGATTTTTTTTAAAGAACAGCAATTTTCCAGGTTTCAAGTTCACCCCATTCTGCCCCTGTGATAAGTCAATCAATCACGGTTGTTGTATAATGCTGAGGCCGAACGGAGCGGTGAATAGAACAAAAACGAAACATGAGAAAATATGGTGCCCGCATCGCGGGCATTTTGAATTATTGAATTGCGATCATAAATAAAACAACAGTTGATTCTGTACTAACGAGTACAAATAGAAAGGTTTCTCTATTTCTAGGCATGCCCAGGCAATACATAGAGTAAGATTGATGCGTATCCCCACTTGCAGTTAACGACAATAGACAGCAGCACAGGTTTAATGTAACCTCTGGATGAGGATTAATTTTTATTCCTACCATTATTTTGACCATTGATATTATTCTATACATACTATATCCAATACTTAATTCTCATAACGTGCATAAGTAAGTTACTTCAAAGACCCATAAATCTCTCAATTCGTCTCGATACCGTTTTAAAATTAGCGCAGTACAGTCTATCGGTCCCTTCTCCAATCGTGTCGTCCACCATCATTCATCTTCAACCTGAGTTAGAGATACTCATCCGAACAGACCCGACAGCAATGTAACTAGAAATACGATTAAGGCAACTGCCAACACACGCCAGCTAAAATAGCGGACGTTGACGTGGACGCTATAGTGAGGTCTGTTGCAGTTTTGTGCCACTGTCAAGCTATTGATATCACTGCCAAGTGCCGTCCCTTTCTATGACGGTGCGGCCTTCGACTGAATTATATCAACATAATATTTGAGCAAGTTACACGTCGAGACCGCATATGACCACTATTTTTATTTTTATTATGATCCTTTATAAAGCAAACTACCAAATGCATTTTTTTCTTTGTCTCCCACAGCTCCCCAAATTTATTCCAATCCTGGTTACGGGACTCACCTGTTTGCAGCAGTAGCTTTGTAGCGGTCGTATTGCAGTCAACGGCCATATCGTAAAGAAAACGCATGATCAGCGTGCACACATCTAGATGGTCGTAACGTTCAACATCATCTTTTGCATCGCCAGTAAACACTGCGTGAATTTGTTCGAGACTCTTCTCTTTGCCGTCCTCGCCGCAAGCGAAACAGCCCAACAACTTGAGCGAATCGACCAGCGAGTTCGTTGCGCAGATTTCGTTGGCGAAAACCTTAGCGTTGGCAGGTTCGTATCTGAAAATGTAGCCGGAGGGTATATTAAGCGTGGGTTAATTTGTGAATTCTGGTTTCAAGTCGATCGTGGATGGAAACACAGATATATCAGGCTGAGTAACAGATATGGCTTAGAAAAAAGTCTTCTTTATAGCGAGAATAAAATCATTGGCGGATTAGATACGTATTCAATTAACAACAAGTGAGACATCTGCACGAGAGAAGTTACATACTATGATGTCTTAATATACAGATAATTAGCTGCCGGTGGGTATAAGTGCATCCCGTACGATGAGAGCGCTTCTCTAGAAACTCATACCCAGATACATTTCCGTTTCAACTAAAAGTGTGATTCTGTATTACAGCTTTGAATACCGTTTGTTGATTTTCTGTTCAGTTTTAATGTTCGAATACTTCAGCGTTCACATATGAGTAACATACGTAAGAAAACAAAAAAGGCATATACAACCCACTGAAAGTCTTGGTAATAAAATGACAATTTGCCAATGTTACCTCATTGCTACTGCGATCGTGTCAAGTATTGTACGAATGAGACGCAAAAGTTGCGGGGGACGCAGGGGAGCCTGGGCTGGTGATAGGCACCCCTCAAGGCAGGCCAACAAGGTCATGAGATAAACGAAACCGTTTACCTTTCGGAAAACGCTCCGAATGCGGTGGCTGAAATAGTAACAGTTGAAATAATACTAGTGCTAGTAGTAGTAGAAAAAGTCCTACAAGTAACTATAATGCAGTAATAAAAATAGTACTCGCAATAGTTATGTATAATAGAGTAATTAACGATCATCGAGCTAGTTAACATGTGTGCCCCTCAAAAGATAAACTGGTAACACCACATTACTGGCCTATCGGGAGATGGGTGCGTAAGTTTATTTCGACATGAAAGGGTAGATATTGACTTTGCAATTCGTCATTGAGTACAATGACGACGACGTTTTGAGGAGCCTTTCAAGCTGATTTTGTTGTTATTTTTATTTTGTAAAGGGGAGCTAAAACCTCTCGGCAGTAGTATGATTCGCGAGAGGCCGACTGTCCGAGGGGACTCGCTGGGGAAAGATTTTTCCAATTTCCTTTCGTTTTTCGCCTTTTCTACCTTTCAGCCAAAAGGCCATGTAGCGCAAGCAAGCAGTCAATCTTTAGCTCGACCTGGGCGTCAGCGGTTGGTACAGCGGCAAGTAACCACGTCATATCTTCGTCTGGGGAGGCCGATGACGTCATCACTTCCTTAAACAGGCCGAGTGCCAGGGGACGGCACCGCGATGAACGCAGCAGACCTTGTGCATATTTCAGCCCGCCAGAATCGCGAAATACGCTGCAGTTCTCTTGAGAACCTGACAACAGGGCCTAGTTCAGAGAAGACAATAGAATAGGGACGGGATAAAATAAACAACTTCAGTCCTAGCTGTATGATACAGACAAATATATGGTCAGGACTTTACAATTGAAAAAGAGTTCCAAAGTTCTCCGCTGCCATGTTGGAAATGATGGTAATAATAGTTAACAACATGACACGGTCGATAATGAAGTAATGATTACGTCTGTTTGTACACATCAGCATTCATTAACGGCTTGTGAGAGGATAAAGATCAGCGATTTTCCTTGACCTTTTCACTTGGACGGTAAAAATGTTTCCACTGCATTATATCTTATCTCCATCTGCTAATTAACAGTTGAAATCGTTAGAGAAATATTGCTTCAAGGTTTTACATGGGCTAAAGTAACAAACCTGAAGTACATCGATGATGGGCTGAACCAATTCTTGTTCATCGCGAAAAAGCTGCAACCGAAGTACGAGCACCTCAAGCAGGCCCACCTCACGAAACACGTTCTTATACAATGACGGTTTAACCTTCAGCCAATAAGAACATTAGCTTACATTTCAATAAAGACTATACAGAATAACTCGATATTGTCACATTGTTACGTTCAGTACCCTAGTACTGCCGTATTCTACAACTATGTACTTTTATTGAAAAGTATATGAGTCCTACACTTAGCAGACGCTTGTTGCAACAAAACCTGACGTAGTAAAAAGCTATTTTCATAAAAAAAAAAAAGCTGTTCATGGTAAAATCTAAGTGACTCAAGTCTAGCAGGTTCACTTGTTGTGTCTACACGAACCATTAGCTACGTACACTATTGTACATTGTCGTTTGAAACCTATCTACCTTAAGGACATTCTGAAGTGTTTCAAGACAGAGTAACGCCGTCTCCTCAGAGCAGTCAGGCTCTTTAATCACGTTGCTAACGGCCACCAGCTCCTTGCAGGGTACGAAGCGCAAATTTTCTGGCACGTATTCGACCAGTTTCAGCAGGCCTATTTGCACTCGCTTCGGTTTGTTGTGCATTCGGTCGAGCAGCGCTGATAGTGGATAGATCGTATCGAGTATAAAATAATTGGCTGGGTCCGCTTTGTAGATGCTGGCCATACTATCTAGTAAGAGGCTCTGTAAGCGATCGGTGCGCGCACGCCAGAAGCAGCTCTCGATCACTTTGTACGCGTCCAGGTTGCGAACGCATGTGCCTCGGGCTAGCGCCGGCGGTAAGACGAACCCGTCCATGTGGAACAAGCTTTGTGGATGAACCGGTTTCAGCGGTTCGGACCCGCACGTCACCAGGGACGTGAGCAGGACGCTTAGACTGCTAAGCACCTGCTCAGTTTCTCCTCTGCTAAGGGTTTGCACGTCAGTTTCCATGTGTGACCGATTCTGTTGGTTACTTGAGTTGTTATCTTTGACTGTTTTGTTTGCGCTGCCACTGCTTGCAGCAAACGTCTTCTGGCCGGCCTGTGGTACATCTGTACCCGTATTACCCCTGTCTTGTGACCTGTTGTTTTGGTCGTTGCCTATTTCTTTATCTAGCTCCGATTCGCAACGCAGCATGAACTCTGCCACGAGTCCGTAACCGGAACACGAGGAAAATTCGTCGAGAAGGACATGGCTGATCTCGCTTGAATCCTTGAGCAGACAGAAAAGACAGACGAACATCTCTAGGACCTGCAATAGGAAGACTTAAAATTGTTAGAGGGTGCTGCTGTTTATGTGTTATATGTAGATCTATATAGATCTACTATCTAGATAGATAGTCTAGATAGATATCTAGATAGATATCCAGATATACAGATGGTGTGTATATGTGGAAGGTTTGAACCGGGGACTCCTTGGTCAGGATTTCCAGGTACCGTCTCTGAGCTGACTGACCGAAAAGAATCGATACGACCTGTCATGGTAGGGTACTCAATACAAGTAATTCGGGACGGCAAAACAGGAAAAGGAATGACCACATGAATCGTTGTTTCCTATTCCTCAGATTTTTGCTAAAGGACCAGAGTGCGTCCGCGTGCAGTCTCGAATTGAACAACTTCATTCCTCATGGTTGGCACAGCGGGAAAGTCGTTTAATTCTTTCAATAGCATAAGCGTCTTTCAATAAGGTAATACGGTTTCAACTTACAATTACATTAGATTACAATGTCGTGTTTGTTTCCTAATAGCGACGAAAAGTGATCACTGAATTTAGAGCACATCCGTTTTGCTCTATATACACTGCCTATTCATATGCGTGCAGCTGTCAAGTCAATTGCCCTAAATGAGGCCATCAAATGTCCTAAAGCAAGTTAGATGGACGACAAAAGATCTGGCATCGGGTAGGCTAAGTGACGCGTATCGAAAACGGCGAAACTATAAAAAACACTCGTGCTAGGCGTTCTAGGTAAGGTTTCAAGGTTTTTATCAACTGCTACCGACGATTATTTGACGACAGCTGCTGCGAGGCGGAATGTCGTTTGGGATCTCATTACTATGTTGGTCGTACCATTTCATCGGGTGCGACTTTTCCCAGTCAGTCGATCACTATTTTGGTCGCCATCGGTGTCAGACCTCAAATGGCTTTGGCAATATTGCAAAATAACATGCAGTTATTCATCTAGGACAGGGCATACATTTAAAGAGGGCAATAATCGGCTTTGCGACAGAATTGACTTCTAGTCAATACGTACACTGGTTTAACCGAAACCTCGCTTATTTCCTAAAACTTCTGTCTTTTTGTACTGTAAGACTAGTTATGTGTCACTTTACATATATGTTTGACTGTCGAAAAAGTGTTGACGGTCTCTAAACCCAGATAAGATAACTATTCTTACATTACTAAATAATAATGTTACTAAACTGAGTATGAGTCATTTTAATTGGTGATTTCAATGTAGAATAACCTGCGCTTGTGGAACTAAATTGTCGGCATTAGAGGAGTTCTTCGAAAACAGAGATAAATTATTGTCTAGTGGTGCAAGGCCCGAGTTATACAACGGACGCATTCAGATTATCCATTTAGGAACCCAATTTTTTTGCCGCTAGCTAAAAACGCATGTGGTCTGGCATTGTCATGGTGGAAGACGACGCCTGTTTTGTTCAATTGTATCGGTCGATTTTTTTCTATGGCTTATCGTAGTTTTATCGTTTTAGTAACCCGCAAAGGTCCGAGTCAGTGCCAGCAACTTAAAATGTGCGATACCAATAAACACATAGTGTCACCCTGTTGTTCGGCGTTAGTGTAGACATTGCCACAAGTTGTGAAGCTCATTCTTTATGTTTTTTTTTTTTATTTGCACACTATTGTTGTAGGTGAGCTATTGTTTCAATATCCGTGATCAGTCGACTTTGTATTGGTCGATTCTTGTCCATTTCAGCGATGGAAGAACGATCAAAAATATGGTTTCGCGTCAATTCGTGTGGCATCCAAACGTCGCACTTCTTTTGTGGCCAAACGGTTGAAAAATGTTTGAGGGTAGTTGAGTGGCAATATCGCGGCCGCTGAATCGTTGCTGCTGTTCAGCTTTCGCAGAAAAGCCATCAGTTTCTGTCGTGACTGGTCGACCACCACCAGGACAGAGAAATTTCTAGGTTAAAAGAGTCTTCAAGCCGTTCCCTTCAGTAACTCTTATTGCGATCACAAACAGTACAAACAGTGTTTTTATTGGCTTAGACAGCATGTCTGCTTCTATTATAGTCAAATGATAAATTAATGTTAAATGTATTGCACAGAAATTCTGCTATATCTGCAAGCTGCTATATTATCTAAAGTTTAAGGAATGACATTCCAGTTATTTACTACTGCTACCAAATCTCAGCTTTATTACTTTAAAGCCGTCTGGCTAGAAAAACACTTTTTTGAGATATATATATATATATATATATATATATATATGTATACATAAAATTAAAGAAAACAATGACTGAGCAGAGTATGAAAACAAAACTGATCTCGATAACAGGTGAGCCTTGTATATCATTTTGAGGTAACTGGACATTTTGAATCCTACTCTCAGACTTTTTGATCGTTCAGAAGTTTCCAAACAGAGAACTTCTCTACCGAAAAACATTGATGAAGAGGACAAGAGGCTGCATGCGATGTGTATACTTAAATATGAATAGTGATATTGTTTAAAATAATACTCAAGTAGAAAGGCCCTTTTCCACTAAGCACCATCAATTCGACCAATCTTCAGGCACAGCCATCGACTCATAATAATAGTAGGACTAATAACAATGTAGCGGCAATCTTACTAGAAAAACAAATAATAGTAGCTATACGTGTGTATCACATGCCTGTCCCGAGCTGAATTCGTGCATCCTTTTCCGCATGTTATCAATGCACGAAGTAAGACAACGTCTCTTGTGCATATAATTAACGACCATTATACTTAGGCCATGTCGCGACACCGTCATCAACACTTCGCCGGCGCTTTTACGCCAAGTCACATTGTGCTCCGGACACCACGTCGTGATCGCTGAAAATAGCAGAGCGAGATCGTCCTTATGGGCTAGTTCCTCTGCCGAACATGGCTGACTGCATAGGCGCATCACGAGCTGAGCAAAAATCTGTCGAGAAGAACGAGTGAAAAAAAAAGAAGCGAAAACCAAATGGAAAAACGCTTTATTAAACTGTAACAGCGGAACGGTATATTAGCCAGATATTAGTTACAGACGTCAAGGGCATGTTTCGAGTCGTTACGATAAAGTCCGAATATAACTAACAACTAACTAATGTAACAAGTTGCTAACTATTTAACCTACGTAAATATTGACCAATTTTCTAGCTGCTTGCCGTCAATTAAAGCCACCAAAAACTTATGTGCTGTTCCCGTAGCGCAAAACATCAGTTCTTGCATAACACTTCCTGATATTATTTCCTTTGATACCATTATGCAGTGGTGAATTTGTGCAGTAAATGACCTCCGAGATTACTACAGATGCTGGACGACGTCAGCAACCATAACGCTCTAAAGCGTGAACCCAAGCCAAATGTATTCTCTTAAGGCGGAAATGCATGAGGAACATGGGTGATTTGTTGCTCGAGCTCTGGTTGCCTTCGTTCCTTTCTCCTGGTGTATTCTGCTTTCAGTTCTCGCACTGACCCCACATTCCAAAAATTAAAAAAGCAGGCCAAAAAAAAGGGTACCACCTTCCTTTGGGCAACGAGTGGAACCCTCTTCGTTCGGAGGCAAGGGCTTGCTCGACCTGAGAAGTGTTCGCTTGTCCGCCTGTTATGTATTTTTTCAGACAGGATTCCGGTAAAGCGGGTCCGAGACGCTCCAAAAGAACGTAGGTTCATATTTTCGGTTTCATGGTAGGAATCACTCGTTCAGCAGCTCATCTCGGGAGTATGTGAAACATCATCTCCGCAGTATCATGAGCTGACGCTACGTCATATATACGTCAAACTAGCGGGTTGCACTCTACACGTGAAATGGATATCTATATATCTTGTCCGAAAAGCGTTTTGTCTGCAGTGTACCTTTCAGTACGCCAAGGGTAGAAAAGCCAGGAAGGAATACGCTGCTGGCGCAAGTAAACACAAAGAGAGTGTCCTTCTAATATGATGACGGCAACTGATGGTTGAAATCAGCCCGATTCCGACGAAAAGGTAGCAAAGAATGGCTTTTAGGCGCATGGGGAAAATCCAACAATGAACCCAGAGCAAAGAAAAAAAAAAAGTCGATCAACAAATACTCACAGGCTCGCCCTTGCTGTCGCGTTTACATCACCATGTCCTTTAACGTTTTCTGAGCAGGTAAATATGAGATGTGTATAAGCTTTATATGGGGATCCCGTAAACAAAACAAGAATAGACAGCGGAACTAGCCGGATTCTTGATCTAATGAAAGATGTCAATTGAGCGCAATAATATGCAAAATATAGCTTGCATGTATGGCTGCTCTAACTTTAGGTTTATTCGATTGTCGTAGTATGGTAATGATTGGTAATATTATACGTTTTTTAGCGTCGAACGTAATAGAACACGTAGTGTGTGCGGCGATACATTCTGCTACAAGGTCTCAGCAGCTAGTATGATTCAATTATGAAAAAGGGAAACTACGGAGCCCTTCTTCGAAACGAACGTAATTATTAAGACTGCTAATTAAATCTCTGCCAATAGACCTTCTCGAAAAGGGATAATATGTGATTTATCTATGAAGACTTGTTGTTTCAGAGAAAAGTAACCGCAAATCTTTGAACTAGCAGCATGATCAGTTAAGATTCTTTCTAACCAAAGTGAAATGAGAAAATGGTGGTCGAAACTAGATACTACACGACTTATTACCGGATGATGAAACAATGCCAAAGTACAGATAGTTTTAGTAATAAAATAAAGTTGCAAATTAAAGAAAAGCCACTCATTAGTAGAGGTAGGCTTTCGCATCTTTACAGGATAAGCAGGCCAAAAAAGGTACATAAGGTACTGTTGTTTAGACTTCTCCTCGATTGTTCTTGTCGATTGTTTAGAGCCAAGCGCATAGATTCAAACCTTGACGACAAATACCGGACTTCCAGCAGTCACCTGCTAGACTCTGCAAGCAAATATCACTTAGGGGCTGAAAAAAGCGCTAACAGCTAATTGAACTTTATTCATTGTACACAAGACGGGAAGGAAAAACATGGCCGCGTAAACGTAGCAACTACTTCACACCCAACCGCCTGCTAGGTAAAACGAAGCTGCAGAAAGTTTCGTCATAGCTCGCCCTTTCTCGTAGACTGCTTACAGCCTGGATCTGCGTGTTTTGAGCATTATATAATAGGCATTATATAAGAAATTACGTCCCATAGCACAGTTCTGCTGACGTAGTATCAGCAGAAATATTGATGCAAGGTACGAATTTAAAAGGTTTTAGGCCCGGTGATCATAAACAAAATTTACACATTAACTTCACGAACAAAAATCAGTTATATGACAAACGTCAGGAGCGATGTCTTAAGAAACTGAGAAGAAAAACATTTAAACTAAAAGCCTTTGCGTATGAAAAGAAACAACAACCTGTTCGAGTCTGACCAGGTACAGCGGACTCGCTTTCAAGCCAGCTGCATTAATTACCTTTTGCTTTATGATTTTAGTATTTTATAAACGACTAAATCAGATATGTAGCAATGCACGCACAACGGTCTCACAAAACTCCGAATCGACACTCTTCTAGAAGGATCCTCGAAAAATTAAAAATGAACCAGCTCCTAAAGAAACACACTGTATTTTTGGGTTGTCTCGTACCGAATATAATAAAAATGATTTCTTCTGTTACTTTTCCAATGATTTAAGAATATTTCGTAGTGATGATAAACCCAGAGGAACTTGCCTTCTGCAACAAAATTCTTCTCTCCTGCTCGGAGATTCCAGTGGCGCTGCCCGTATTAACGGTCGTCGTTTCACATGACCTATGGCTTAACGTGGCCCCCAGCGCTGATTCGGCGGGTCCGGTTCGTTTATTACTATTCATTTCTGATCCGGTCGTCGAAGCACTTGTCAATTCCTCCTGGCCGGTGGACAAAGTTTCATCAGCTGACTCTGCCTGCTTAATCTGTACGGATTCTCGCCGCTCGATATCTTCTTCTGGCCGCTTCTGGTTGCTGCCTGGTTTATCTTTGTCCCTGTGTTGCAGATAGTACAGCGTTAGTTACGTTACATCACGTTAGCAGTACAATATATATATATATATATATAAACACTTTAGCTTTAAAAAATCGTTGTGTTATCTTTGTGGCAGCAGCAACTTCATGATTTTATTAGTTATAAACAAAGGTAACATCAACGAGTGAATAAATAAATGGTTTATATTTATTCGTAGAATAGAACGTACTTATTCTTTAATATTTATCCCAGGTTTAAGGTCGCTTTTGCTGTCATTCTTTCCTACCCGAAACTTTTTAGAAATTCGGCCAAGAGATATTCGAAATAATATCATCCGACTGAGTACGCTGCTGCGTTCTGATGGCTAGTTGTCAGACTATATTTCCTGATATCTTGTCAATTACTCAGTACATCATTGGCAGATTGTGCAAAGCATGCTAAGAGATCCCCAGTGTGGGAAGTTCGACAAGATCAGCGATTTCGGACGACCAGAAATTGCAATGACGTCTCTAAAAGCGGCAGAATGAATAGCGCACAATCACAATTGGTTCTCGGCACAGACACTGTACTTTTTATATACCTTAGCCAGAAGCAAATGATGCCTGAAGGATTTAATCAGAAATAATCACCCGTTTAACGAAGCCAAAATGAGCAATGCATGTTTGTGTATACGGTAAGACAAACAAAAAGGAGGAACATGTAGTTAAAGGGAGAACGGTACAGTTGTTCGGCCGGTATTTTTCCGTACTAAATAGGCTTTCGTTTTTATTTCGAATAGCCGACGAAACTAGCTTAAAAGCAACAGAAAAAAAAAGTTGAATATTCAAGACGTACTCATCAGACGCTTGTTGTCGTTGTTGATGCTCCTGTCGTTGTTGTGCTAAATCTTCGTTCTGTTGTTTATTGTCGGGCTGTTGTTGCATGTTGTTATTGATCACTGGCAGATCGAAGAACAGGTAGAGGCACTTGACTAGCGTAGAGGGCAATGCCTGACTTGCTAGGGCCTCGATCACCCGCGGTCCCGCTCCTGCTAACAGATTAATGGCTGTTAGAAGTAGCCAGCCACGCGAGGCTTCACCTGGAGTAGGTGACACTTCGAGAAAGTGTGCGATTGCTAATGATGTCGTTTCTGTTGATTGATTTGAGGCTCGCCGACGGATCTCACTTACCTAGAAAAAGTAGAACAAAGAAGCGATCTTATGCGCTTTTAATGACGAATAAATGTGTGTAATGCACGTATGTATGTGATGTGTACGCAAATGAAAGAGTACGGTGTTTGTCGGAAAAACAGACGAGGATAAGAGCAATCCCGTTTCAACATTTAATTGCACATTGCCGATTCGTCACAGATCAAAACAACTTGTCACCCTCATATGATCATTATCGAGGTAACCACAACTGAGGATGCATTCAGGTAATGTATCGAACTGTTCATCACTGTGATAATCCGACATCACGATCTCACACTTCCTGCTTCACTCAGCGGACAGCGCACCGTTTAGTGTTTGGGAACGCCCAGCGGGGGCTATACCCTACAGATTGAGACATCGCATCAACACAGATCAAGCAAGTATCACATTATAGTAACATAAATCAATAACAGACCTCAGGAAACACCAACCGTCCGCTTGTCCCAGGTCACACTTAGACGCCTATCGCAAACTACTGAATTTGAACTTAAATCAATCCGTTACTAAACGGCAGCTCGTGTTCCGTGCAAAAGAGATGTCTGCTTTTCGCGCATCCTTCACCTTATACATCTCTGTCTATTGTCTACGCTGCGAAGCGAATGAATAGAAATCCTGGGAGAATCTTTAGTCTTACCTGAGCTCTCTCTTAACTCGAAAGAGCTGCAATGCTGTCGACCTTGAATCAGGAAGGAAGACTACGGGGCCTCAGGATATGTCTATTAGGTGTAGATCATCCTTCATCCGGCTAACGCAATAATATTATCTTGTTGCAAAAACGTTCTTGGAGTGCGCTGGGACGTCGGGCCGATCGACCTCTGCACCATGGCAACGATTCGGCCATAGAGGTCTGGACTAGCCAGACATGCGGTAAATGATCTGATGGGGAGCACTAGAGAGTCTTGAGGCGAGGAAAGCGAAGCTTAAACATATTTTCAACTATGGCTGATGAAATCTAAGTTATGAAGCAGATAAACTCGTAAGGGTATGATAGTGTGCGTGGAACTGTTTGCTGGAATCCAGCTTCTTCAGTTTTTTGTTTGTATCATGTCGAAGTGGCATCTGATTTATGACGTTCTATTGTTGTTCCTATCTGTTCATTTTATTGAAAGAAGAAATAATAAGGCATCAACTTTTGTTGATGTGTGTGGATATAGTAAACTTGATGTTCTACTTGGAGTAACGACGGAGTTTTGCGGTATAGTCAAGTATCACATTATAGTAACATAAATCAATAACAGGCCTCAGGAAACGCTAGCAGGCAACATAAATTATACAGAAAAGCACGCTTTCCGTCAATTCCACTGTCGAAATCTTTCCGAACTATGTCTGTTTGCCTCAGGCAAACCGCAGCGACCATATCTGCAGTTGTATTTTCTACAGCAAACGATGCTGGCGCATGGAGGTAACAATCAACACGGCATATGGTGGAGACTAGAAATTTTCTGATTTGAGTTTTGCCTCCATTACGTCTAAACACTGCACAGAAGCTGCGTATCTTAGTTGTGCTATAGCTGTTCTTCGGCCATCATGAGAGGTTCCAAATAAGGTTGTTCTTTCGATGTTTAAGACCACATCACAGATATACGCACGGACAAATGTGCGTTTTTTTTTTTTTTTTTGTATACCTGCGAACTTCTCTATGGATGCCTTTCATGGTTTCGTGCTGACGCTCGCAGATGCGTTTCATGACGTTCGCTCCGGACTCGCATTGCGCTCATTTGACGTCAGATATTTCTTTGCGGCTAACGTAATCGGATAACTAGTCCGACTAACTTGAGTGCGCTTACCGGAAAATCGTAATGTTTATTGGCTATATATTAGTTGGATAACATTTAAAGGGTTACAGCTGTTTCCTTGATTAGTGTTACGGAATCTAATTTATTTCATCCTATAGTTTCAACAATCAACTAGAGCTTCCACATGCTATAAAAACTTCGAATCTCAGAAGCTCAAAATGTGCTTGAATATAGTAAAAACGAAATTAATAAATCGCGTATTATTACCTAAATTGAGGTTTTTTGCAATGAAAAATATATTTCTGTGCACATTCTTTGCATGTGCCGATAGAACCATCCTTTATAGATATGTTCACTGAGTGTATTTAGTGTACGCTTCAATTCAGGACATAAATCGTTCATAAGTCACTTTTTTTTTTTATTATCAACCGTGAGTAACAGAGCGATTCTGTGAATTCGTTGACGCGTCACTCAAACAAGCTAAGTATAAAACAATTCTGTGAATTTAAATTTCGATTTAATAAAGTATAAGACCCTGAACGGTCGAAAAGATCCCAAAAGGTGGCAAAGGTCTGAGAAGGATAATCGTAGGAGCTTGTATGTACAACGCACCTTGCAATAATTAGTCTTTTCTCAAAAAAATCTAACCTCTCTATCGAAGTTCTGGCATTATCGAAATCGCTTTTTACTTCATTCCTGAGCTCGTCTAATTCCAATCATGAATTATCAATCCAATCCGTATTATAGATCTTCCGCTATTCATTATGGAAGTATTCTTCCTCGGATTTTTCGGAGACCGAACGAAGCTAGAAATAAGGTGGGCCGTTCACTTCGTGCGGACTAAGAGGTTCCTAATCTCGAGACGGGTTCGCCCGGTGGAAAAATGTTTGGAAATAGCTTGTAATTTCGTATATAGTTCGAACACGAATCTTCCGCTTCTACCAGGGAGGTTCTCCCAATCGACCCCAAAGATTGTGGATACAGCTTCGAGTACCCAACATCTAGCATCACCATCGTTTCTCAGTGCTTTAAGAAAACAGACCTGTTGAAAGGTGGCCACTGCACAGTTGCTGTACCAGGCTAGAATTATCGCCATGTAAAGAGACACCGCTACAGCTTCATCACCACATTCTTTGTATAGATAAGGTTTTTATGTTCATCCTTAACTGGGTGGTCGTCTTTGGCGAGATTTTTGCCATTGAAAGATTGTGAGACATTTAATCAAAACCTTCAACAGCCTAATCGCCAGTTAGGTTAACTTTCCGCTTTTATAGGCTCTTGGCACCATACACTGAGACGATACTAATGTAAGGTCTTTCGGAACCTACCCTATCAGGAAACCTCCGATCTAGATCTAGGATCTGCGACGAGCAGCTCAAATAGACTGTCGTTTTGGCTTCGTGCTGGACTGATACTATTTCATAGATGTTTGCATACTAGTATACTCTTAACCCCGTGGAGAGATGCTAAAAAAGGGTGTCTCTACCCGGTCACCATGGCGGGAAATAGCGAAGTTGTTCTCCGGCCCGCTGACTAAACTAGATAGAGACTAAACAGCTACTTGAAAAATCTATTTCAACGGCAAGGTATAGGTTTCGGAGAGGGCGCTCTACAGAAAGAGCGTGCAAGATCCTGATGATCGACAGCAGGAAAGTTATACGCGTTTTTTGTCGACTTTAAGAAGACCGTATGAGCGCGGCCAACTTTTTCGCTGTGATTCTACAAGAGAACAGAGTAACCATTAACAACGAAGGACTTAAACTTCCGCCTCTCACGCAGACAGTTGGCCTACTTTAGGAGAACAACGTAAGAAAAATACTACATCTTGCTAAAAGGCCCCCCTGACCAAACACAAGGGCCGAGAAAGTCAGCTAAAATCTTCTTTCATGCAGACAACTTAAGGATATGCGAGTCGAAAGGGATCCAAGTATAGCAAGCTTTAGGTCGGCTCTACGCTCTGGAACTGACCGTAAACCTGAACAGGACGGAGGCGATATAGTTTAGAGGGAAAGGCAGGACAGCGGCTATTGACACCTTGTACTCCCACCTATGTAAGCGATTTCCGTATTTTGGGTGCGCTTCTCCGTGAACGGCAGTAGCTGCACTGTGCGCGTCGCCGAAAGATACATGAAGGCAGTTTGGCTGCATGGACGATCAAATCGTCTTATCGCTTGTCCCTCACGAGCATCCGCAACCTATTCGTCCTCAAGATAGCTCCGACAGCAACGTGCGGAATTTTTTTTCCTAGGAAAGATCCTACAATGGAGAACCGCAAACACTTAAATTGAGTCAAAACTTCTTTGCCCAAAAGAGCATTGGGATTACACATAATGGTCAAATATCGCCTCGCATATTTCCTAACCGGCTCCTTATTGCTGGTCGAGGACGTACGTCGAACTACCAGTAACGGAAGCCTTCAACACCAAGCTTAGGAACTGGGAGCAAAAATTATCGAAGGTCGACGAGGATTTCTGTACTTGAGGGGCAGTGAAAATAACGACTGGAAAGGAATGAATGAACCGGCCATGTGAACGAAGAAACGATGTCGTGGCTCACTTTGCCGCGCATGGGTTTTATCGCAGGTTTTTATTTCTAAATTAGCTTTACTCAACAAGATTTGTATAAGCCATGCGTATAATGCAAAACGTTTCAAATGACTCTATTTACTCATTCTGATATTAAAATATTGTACCGCTAGCCTACATACATGAAGTTTTTGAGTATGCAGAGGGGTACGAGATTACGTTACGTACTTTTTTTTTAAGAGATAAAAATCGTACACTCTAATAACGTTGTACGGCTGCAGCTGTTGCTGCGACTGCTCACGCCAGGAAAAGATAGTCTAGGCAATGGGTAGACGAACTTACACGTATTATATATTATTTAAGAACCCCAACGATAGCTAAAAGACGCTATGTGTTTTTCGGAATCCATAAGGGGTCAAAACTGTATCTAATCACCGATCGCTGAGAGAAGCATTTAAAAAGAAGATCGAAGAGCACAGTTCAATATTTGAAGCTATTCAAATATTACATTTTTTTCAGCATTCAAATTTGCAGTCCGCGCTTAAGGTATATAATGCAGTTTGTACATTACATTGAATACTAAATAATCTAAAATCTAAAGGAGTAATATCAATTTTAGCACAACATAATTTTTATAATTACTTTGACGTTGAACGTAACCCAACTACGTATCGTATCCAAGCTTCATTGTGAATAGAAAATACATGACTATTGTCCCCATAACTACGGAATATGACTAAGATCCCCTTCAAATGACGTACGCGTATTACTTCGGCCCTGCCAATCTTTATAGTACTTAGCTTCCCCGATGGGCAAGTAGACGCTGTCTAGTTATATCAACACATAGGGCTAAAAGTTGTTAGCGGGATAGAAAGTCAGCAGGAAAAAAATAACTGGGTGCTGGGCACTTCCATTGGGTCCTGCTATGACTTGCGTCTCTTAGCGTCGTGTCACCGCGCCGTCTCCTGCGATGACCTGGAGCCTAGAGACCTAAATCGGCTACCATTGACAGCCTCGCCAGTCGTAGCTGAATTGACGCAAGTAATCACAAAGACAATCTAGCTAACACATAGCACTAGTAATAATGATTCTATTTGTACCAGTCCATCCGACCTTTGGACACCTGTTAACCGTAAATGTAGTTTGGCTTAGTACTTTTCATCGTGGAGCGAAGCTGGTCAACGAGCAGTCGACTTTGTGATGTTACTGATGGTACTGCTTGGTTACCATTGTCACGAAGTAGAAGAGAGGTTAGGTCGTAATCAAGTACCGGTAGCTTTTTAGCTTACGTTACCTTGAACAATATCTTCATGCGGGTCGTCCATTAACAACAAAAAACTGTTACTCTAGGGTGTAACAAGTAAGCTGACCATATTTTTGTAGGCGAGCTGAGTGTTGTTATATTAAATGCTAAGGAATCGGGCATTCAAAGTACAATGCAGTACCGTCTGTATTGTGGTTTCTACTGCATCGTGCAGACAATGACTGAAAGCGGCCGTAACGCGATTCGTTAACTCAACTTTTATAAAGTGCTTACTGCATACAGTACTTTCTAAAAGTTGGGTCTGCAAACTGCAGGCAGAAAGCTGGCAATCTAAGCTCACATTTCGTGCTGTTCCATATAGATGCCTAAATAAAGCGTTTTCAAATTGGATTACTCTGCATTCGCACGTCTGCAAGGCCGTCTGCATGGTAACAGGTGAAAAGCGGCGTCTGTCTTCTATTCTATATCCTTAACGTTAATATGCATAACATACACAAAGAATCATACTATCACCTATAATGCTCTTTTATGATGTAGTAGACGCAGTGCATTCAGACGAGATTATCGTCCTTAAGCTATTCCAAGCTTTCTTCAAGTTACCACATTTTGCGTTTGTCGCACCCGTATGCATTGACAAAGCGTATGGGACGAAATAGACTAGATCATCAAAATCACCCTGTATTTTTACCGTGCTTCACCGTACGGATCGTGGTTCAGCTGATGGTCCACTGGCCAAAACGGAGGCCTGCATAGTGTATACTTCTGCACAAAAACATAAGCTGTACAGACGAGGGCCGACTGGCCAGTCAACGAAGGACCAGTTCCTTCAGGTCCAGCTACGATGAGCGCAATACGTTGATTTTGTTCATGTTCCAACCGTGAAAATGCATACACATTAGAATTATCTACTATGTTTTGCACCATCTTTCGCCCGCCGAACTTCTGCTCTATTTTTATTTAGCAGTGATGGTGTTGTAGTTAATTTCAATTCCGCTTCCATTATGCGCTATACAGTGCGATGGGGGTGAGGCATCTTCTTTTTTCTTTTCGAGTTTTGTTGTTTTGAGAATCAGCTACTGGTTTGAACTCTGGCATTCGGTTTGAATAAACACTGGCCCCTTGCTACACGGCCTCCCCTTGTGTTATGCTAGGAATTAATGTTATTTTGTTATGTCTGACTCACTTGAATATTGGATAGAAGTGAACCAGCAATTGCAAATGTCTGCTAGTTAACAGTCGTCCCAGAGCGTGAACCGGTGTGGCCAAACAAATCGAAGATCACTCAGATCCAGAAGCCAAACCGGTTTGAATGGTTGTACACAAGGAAGCTGTATTTTGATCAGCATCAGGATGGAAGATCAGGAAGAATTAGGACGCAGTATTCCTAGCGCATCACGATTTCGCCCTGGAGAATGAATGATTCGTACATATCCCGTGCCTTATTGGAAATAGTTAGCTAGCGATACATTCAACGTACTAGCGCATACTGGACTGTCTTTCCTGATACCATACGATGAAGGTACGATGAAGATACCATACATAGAGTAATTCACTGCAACGACTGCTATCAACATGGGTCATTTCGACATGATAGGTCCCTAAATTGGGCGAACGTCTCAAGGGATTGGTTTAATCAGCCAGAACTGTGACTAAATAGATTGTGATTTATAGTTACGTGTTGTTAGAGCATCCTTGCGAGAAGTTCGGTTTACTCCGGTAGGCGTTCGCTGCTGCTGTGCAGTGGTTCTTACATGCCTGTATCACTCTCTATAGTAATTTTTTGCTAAACACCGCGTACATATTTAGTTCAATTATGTGTATATACAGGACGGCCAGACATAGTAAAACCGAAGTCCTCACAACTCAAGGACTCTTCCGGAAATTAGATTAGTCACGTTACCAGTCTGGTATAAACCGATTCTCAATGTGGACGGACCTTTAACGTTGTACCTGACAGTAGATGTTTTCTAATTTTGATTGAAATAGTTCGCCTTAGCGCACTTAGCAGATATGTATATATATTTGCTTTGTATCGCCTGCAGAAACGAGGTTCTCGATAAAAAACCGAATTGAACACAAAATTACTGACGAAAGTGCTATTTAGAACCACATTGTTTTTTTTTTTTGTTATTCTAGGCGTTCTTGTGCACCTAGCTATGACCAAGTACCGAAAGGACAAGAACTCGACGTTGACGCGATGATTTGATTAAATTTCTGAATGGAAGAAGCTGCGAGTCACTAGTGCAAGTCTTGCCAACCTAACACGACAGATGTGGTTAAATAAAGGATCAATAAGAATGAGGAACCTCATGTTTATCCTTGTACTTCACTGTCAATATGCATTTACGGGGCCCCATTCTTCGTAGAGCAACTAGGATAAGTAACACTTAATTGAAGGCGGTACGATGAAGCTACGACAAAGTTTAGACAGGATTGTTACGCATTGAGTCCTTTTGCCCGTTTTGCTGAGCTTCGTCGTAAAAAGGAAGTCGTGAGCCCAGCCGGAAGGATAACGATCACGATAACAACAAGAGGAAGCCTCTAGCAGCTATCTATCGCTAGTTACATTGCCCGAGTACCAACCACCGTGAATTCCTTTATAAATAATTTGATCTACTTAGAGAGGCTCCGCCGAAAGAAACAAAGCCTATAATGGCCGTATTCAGCATTAACATAGGTACAGTTTCAAAGGTGTCTCTTCTTCCTTTATAAAAGCTCCTTCTCCAAGCCTCTAACATTCACAACTGCCCCTCGAAATCGATACGTGTCCAGAGAGCCAAGGAAGACGAAGGAACTCCGATAAAGGTAGCGGGAAAATATACAAGGTCAAATCTAACCCATCGAAAGTCAAAATAAGTGTGCCAATTTATACCGCTTGCCACAGACTAAAAGTTGCAATAAAAACAGCTAAATGAAAAATGTCGAACGGACAACTGCTTCGAAGGAGCTCCTGCATCTGGACCGTTGCAGGTATCACTGTTTCGTAACGAGCAGTCGCTTCGTATGGGCGGCTAAACATTCTGCATGGCTTTTTGTCAAATTAGTAGATATACCATATGCAATTTCGCTAGAACTATAGCATTTAGAGGACGTACAGCTTCAATAATGGACATAGTAAACTTACAGGGACGCGGTTCGAAGGAAAGGACTTACTGTACTATGTGTTACATTGAATTGCTACGCATAGTATATGTGTCCACTAGTCGTACCATGGTACCATTATAACCGTGTTTTACCTCCAAGCTAATTTATGTTGAGTACACTTCAACCGTCTCTGAGCGATTAAAGCTGAAAAAACATAATTTTTCTACTATATATATATATATCCAACAGCTAATTATCCGTACGTGTATTACTTATCACAGCGTTCATATTACTGTCGTTTGATTATTTGTGAGAAATTATATTTAATTATATGGCAAAAGGCTGTAGATAACAGCTACTCTACGATCCATTCCACAATTAGTAGGCATTTATTTAAATAATGATATTTAAGTCCATAAGATAAATTCACAGCTGTGGCCACAGCCACCATTAAACTAAACGTAGCGGTATCACATGCGGCAACTGCGGGTTTGATATCAATTCTGATTTTTTATATATATATATATATATATATTCCGTCAAAAAAAAGGCTGAAATATACCAGGAGAGTGGCCGACCGCGTCGTACCAGAGTTGCACAGAAAAAATGCGGCTGAATGGGACAGTGTTCTTTGCAAACGTGCTTAGGGTAACGAGTAGTGATTGTCTCATCTTTTTTCCTTAATTGTTCCACCTCGCTACTGCCGATGTAGACTTTAATCGGATAAGACCAGCTCATAGAACTCATTAGACAACCAAATAATGGAAAACATCTAGTTTTGTCTGTGGTCAGCCAGGACTTTATCGTTAGCGAACAGACAGGAGCAGCCCGATCCTGCAGCAAATTTCTAGCGATAATACAAGAACAAGGCACTAAAGGATATATGGCTGTCACTCCTTGTCTATTTTCGTGCCTGAATGCACAGGACACGTACGCATACGTAGAAACAAAAGTCCTTAACTTTTTGAGCTAACTTGCATGTCCAATATACGTACACGCATGTACAAAGAAACAGACAAAGTGTTTCTTTCTGTTTTTGGGATCTGTTTGCCAATAGATCCCAGAAGCTTCCAGAGGAAGGGCGACGAAAGTTTTCGTGTGCAGAACTGGTTGTATTAGTTTTGGCCGTGATGTTGAGGTTGTACGCTTTGCTGTGGATCGAAGGGGGTAAACACACTGTGGTTACGAACAGCGGATTCACGCAGATCCGCTAGTAGTGCAGGAGACTATCTTGTTATACAAGCCCATAATTTCCACATATTGTAAAGATTTCCTCACAGCTGCCGTTGGGTTCTAATTATGGTTCATACATGCGATGGTTTTTTCTGATTATATAGTATCTTCGTTCCTAGCTACTACTTATTGTCCACTAGTAGATGAAATACTTCCGTTAACTGAAGAAAATAGATAAACGATCTCAAGCAGTTCGTCACACCCTCAAATTAACGATCGTTTACGGAAGTGCCTAGGGTAACATCAAGCCCAGCCGGCGTGGCAAGGTGTGACCCGTATCTATTTGGATAACGCATCACTGTCAAGTTTCGAAGACTTGGTTGGACTGTTGAGGAAGGGTCAAATAATAAAGTTGCCGCGGCCTCGTGAGGTTTTGTCATTTTTGTTTCTAAATAAGGCAGGCGAAGGAGATTGGCTAGCGAATATGAGGTGTCTGTCCCACAGGCAAGAATTCTGGTTCCACTTTCTTTCAGGTCGACTAGCGGAGTCTGATGAATTAGAACTTTTCTTATCAAAGCCAAGTTTATTTAGTTATCATAAATATCGCCAGATAACTGCTTGTTCAATAATTGTATTTCTACAAGCATGATTTAAAAGGGGGTAGTCAGTTAGTTTTGAAAAATGGCTCGCTGCCTAAGATTTCTACCCTTTCCCTCAAGAAAGATGGCTTATAGAACCATGTATATATATATATATATATTTAAAAGTAAAAAGATAACATGGTATTTGCTAATCACAGCTATTGCCTTATAGGCAACGGTATTTTCGGTTAGCGAGCTTCGGTATGGCCATCCGTGGGCATTAAAAGATTTTTAGTTTTAATCCATTTGGTTGTTCTATTCGACAATGGGTGCCGGTAGATGCGAAGGCGCGTCGAAATATCCGAAGGTGTTGTTGCTTGGCAGTCCGTATCGTTATTCGGTATTAAATATCGTTACTGGCCCAAGCCTACGATAGACAAATCTGTCACATCCTGAACTGTAAAACAGTGTATAACAGCTCGTGGGTAGGTTCACAGGGTGAGCCGCAGTTATGCCGTTCATCAACGCCTGAAGATCAATTTCAATGAAACTCTTGTAAACTTCCTAGATTTGTATAGTAAATGTAATGTACATGTCTCGTTAGCTTTAACTAATAGACCATTTGTTGAAAGGTGGCCCGTAATGGCTACGAAATAAAAACTAGTCTAATGGCCAATTTAAATGTACCGCGAACGTTTTACTTATAACAGCTAATATGTCTGTTTAGTATAGGTAAGCACACTTGATGCTGTGTCTTAGTCGAACGGACCTCGACATTACATTTTGATAGAGATTTGAGAATAGAACTAGGTGTCCCGAATTGAGAGTAAACGCAGTGCACCTGAGGTACTCTATAAAGCCCTCTATTAGCGAGGGCTAGCGTTCGGACATTGGCCTGAGAACAACTATGCCAGCCCTCTCCAACGACACACGTACTGGTAATATACCATAAAACTAAATGCTGCTTTTAGATCTCATTTTAATAAAACAAGATCGAATGGAAGATTTTTGCATTTCTGTTAAGGTTAAGAGGTTATATTATATAAGTTGTTTATTAAAAAGCAATAGAATTTTACCGTACGAGTGTATGCACTTAAAACGTAATATTTCAAGATCAGTGCGTCCAAGTAAAGAAACTGTTGAACTAAGGCACATTTTGCACATATACTTGGCTTCAGGAAAATGAAAATTCACTATATCTTCTTTATATGATGTGATGAAACGCATGTGGTGTAAAATGTGTAACCGTGCGCCGGTCCATTTTATGCAGTTCTTTCCAGATTTCATTAGTTATAGATCCCGTATTTAGAAAGGATAAGATATTTTACTCCCACGAGACCATTTAATCGGCTTAAAAAGTGTAAAACGAGCTTAAATGCATTTCCAAACTCTATCAGCCATATTTGAAGTTCAGCTAAAAAGTTGAATATTTCACCAGGTTAATCTGCACGACCAATCATAGGATCCGCATAGTGCACTTAAGTATGAGCAACTTGTTCAGAGGAAGACTGCCAAATATTCAGCGGGGAAACGTGGCGGGATCTTTCAAAGTGATTTGATTTCGCGTATCTGTCAGTGAGATAATTCAGCACAAGTATATCATTAGCATATTATAAAACAGCATAAAAGCTAGCCAAAGGAAAAATTAGAAAAGCCCTTTATACCGGACAAATGAGGGACTGAGAGTAAAACAGACAAGACACGATGAACACGACTTGTTTATGCGACAGAAGCTTAAAAAATTAACTAACGCAAATATATATATATATATATATATATATATATATATATATGCACGTGTGCTTAGCGTGCGGTACGCTCACATTGCGCATCGATTTTCCAGAAATATATCGATAAGCAATTGAAGCAGCGGAAGCGACATTGACGACGTTGAACTATGGGGATCCTTTCGTCGATCTGAGTATCTGTGCCACTCGAAGCTAAATACCTCGTATAGTTATATGATTTCAGGCATATAACAGGCATGGACTGGTTCAAGCCATGATGAGCTGAGGAGATTTCCAACGCGTAGATAACTTGGCATTTGACGACAAATTAGGTTCGCTCTCTTTTTCCGATCTGAGATGAGTATTGATTGAGCCGTTGAATTTTTCCTAATCTCTTCTGCCGCCCACACGATTTTTTTGACTAGATGACGACCTTCTGCAGTACACTCAATTTATGGTTACGATCATACAATATTTTTATAGCTAAAATAGATTCTAAAGATAAAGTGAAATCGTTTTGGATAGTTCGTCGGTTGTTTACGAACTAGACAGCGCTATTCTACTGTAAAATGCAGAGAACGTTTCCATGTTAAACAGCAGCGGCTTACCGAAATGGAAAGTAGGAGAACAGCTGTTCAGATTCCTGAGACGTGTATTTATACATTTATAATGTTTGCATTACATTATACTAAATGCCAAATGCAAACGCGAGGATATAAGCGACCAATTGGGTAGAACAACCTTCCCTACTTGATTTAAGGGAAACCAGTTTAGGAGGAGGTGTCAATACGTTTCCACATCTACGTACAAGATGTGAAGCTTTGAACTGACGCAGTATGTAAAATTTCGTTGCAACATGCGAACGTGACCATAACAAAAATACTTTCGTAAAGAAGGCATTTGGTAGACTACGATAACTGAAATCGAGCTACGTTGGATGACATCGCTCGCATCTGATACTATCGATTCAGGCCCAAAATTAGATGAACGGACAGCGGTGCTATGGCAGACCATTCAGTATGAGTAAACTCTTGCGATAAGGTCTGATGCATATACGATAGTCGACTGTGGCGCCGCCAGCTGAAACGCGAAGCCAAAACAACCCGCTACACACGTGGCAAATGCTAGCGCATTTTTGTGTTTGATTCAGTGTACTTTTTCAAGCAAAAGCGAGAGTCGTCATCATCGGCTTTTATTTGTTTCACTATTACTGAACACCAACATTAATTACTAAATTCTAAAACATCGAAAGGCCGCTTAGCGTTATAAACACAAACGTTGTTTTGATTCGTTTCGGCCATATCAAAACAATCTGGTTGGCATTACACATGGTTTAATGTATTTCGCTGTAGATGCCAATCTACCGTCATATGTCTCTGCAGAACCTCTAGCTATAATAGATCAACGAAGATTCCAATACATGCGAATACATAAACATTGACAAGCAGACGTTGTCGAACCGATTAGATATGAACGCCCCACAACAATTATATATTGGAAGTATTTCCCAACCGTACACTATACGATCCCTAAGAAAAACGTTTGGCTTCATACTAATAAAGATACCTAAATATGAAAATCGGTGCCGTCTGACCACGACAGACAGTGGCAACAGATAGCCCGCACTCATGCTTCGCCTATAAACATGCGTCTAACTCAACTTGCGTTCGCTGCGTTTCAGTCTTGCAATTATAACCTTCGGCAACAGGTGGCCTAGAACAGATTGATGGAGATACACGGGTAAGCTTGTCGTTGACCACGCTCAAACATTGTCTTGCGGTATAAAAGAAGGTAGAAAAACGGCCCCAGCAGTGGGAGTTGAAGGCAATGTGAGAACTCGGTACTCGCTCGTACTTACATCAGGTACCGGATCTCCAGTCGTTCGCCGAGGCGTTATTACACTCCAGACAACAATCACAGTATTAGGGTGTTATGAGTGGGGACGTATCGCGAATCGAATACTGTTTCACACGAGCGAATGTGAAACGCATAAATAAAGAGATGGTAATACGTTGGATAAATAATCTCCGTGATTGGGGGTTTTGATGGTTTCTGAGTATCACATGTTTGGTACACGTACATACTCACTACGTATTGAATTTTTTGGGATACTTACTACAGAGTCAGTCACAATCGGTTGATTTTTGTTAGCTACACTGACACTAGCGACTCTTACGTTAAGCAATCTCCAATCAGCGACATTGAGGTTGCCATCTTACAGACCTTTAAGCACTTGACTTGTATTGTAGCACCTACATAGACAATTTCCTCTATTCAGACTGATAACGCAGATATGATTTAGATTTAGATGTTTATATATGCACATAAAGCGGTCCATAAGTATAGCACACATATATGATAATATGACCATTAAACAAAAGCAAGATTTTTTTTTGTGAATAGCTCGTCGGGTGGATAAATATTTCATTGCGTAGAATGTAATGCATATAGCTCAAAATTAAGCTGCCGGTAGATACTCGACTGCATCCGTCTTGGTTCGCCTGGATCAACTTCTGCTCGTTTCCGGTCGAAACCTTCCAATCATTTTAATTGCAGTGGCCAAATGCAGGCTTCGAGCTTAGCACTGCTGCTTGAATCGCTGCGCAAACTTTTTAGGCCAAAAAAACAAATGACTTAGGATAATTTATAGCACGATTCTCGCAATGCAATAGCAGCTCTTTCCCCTTACATATGCAGAAGGGTTCAAGTGGACTTCTATTCCAGTGTTCCTTCTATTCAAAGCTGTTTTCTAGGGGGTCAAAATTGACAACGTGGCACTCACCATGCCAGCTCTAAACAATAAGCACTATGGAGAAGGCTATTTCTCATGCAACTGAGCAGATACCCTACACAACAGTCGGCATCGAAGACGGCGTATTTTGCCCTGTAACTTGAATAGACCATGCTACGATCGAGTCCGACATTTGAGTCATCCGTGGGGTCATCTCGTATGTGGGGGTCCAACAACGCTTTAAGTGTTTATGCTCTCAGTCTTTATTTTTCGATGCCTAAAATAAGGTAATTCGCACCACGAAATAGGGCTTGTACCTAAAGTTAATGGCAATATCTGGCCTTTATGTGCGTATAACCTTAATATAATCTTTTAGTGACGTTCTATATAAAAAAGGCTGAAACATTTTTTTTTCTTAGGTCTCTTTGGAGACTTCCAGACCGTATTTAAGAGAGGCAAAAAGAAATTCTGGATCATCATAGCTGACAGCTATCCTTAATGTCTCTACAGCTTACCGTTCGGTGCAAAAATAAATTGCTCCGAAGAAGCTCACGTTTTTCTAGGCTTTCTAGCCCCGCGCTTTTAGCTAGACGCTTTTATGTCTGCGTAAGGGACAAGGCATTTTTTTCCATTTCCAGTAAAATTGAGTTTTGCTCTAAAAAGCGGCATTGTCCTCGTTCCTTTCTCGCAACCTAACTCTGTCTGCTGTCTGCTGGTGACCTATACTGGTAACGATTAGAATAGAACAGTATTTGTCCTGGAGCAAGTGCCGATCTACAGCCGGAGAGAATCTACAACTCATCGACCTGGGCACGTCTTTGTTTTTGTACCTCTTACGAAGGACATTCGGCCCTCTCTATGAAGAGGGTTGAAGAGACATTTTTGAAGGAGCCAAACGGTTCTTATGCAGAGGTACTCTACGCTACCTTTAAGTTGTTTTTGACAAATTCATTGAGTTAAAAACACATTGCATCCACAAAACGTTGCAGACTTTTGGTCAGCTCCATCATACACTTTGTCGGGATGTAATCTTACCCATCATAGCTCCCTGTTCGATTTAACGTCTTGGTCCATTCGATCTAAATCTAGGTAGCGGTAGGTGGCCCTTGCTGAAGCGTTTGCACGGCTGTGCTGGTAGACTACTACTGACATCCGACGATATTTGTCTACGCGGAGCTAACTAGCAACGTTTGATCCTCGCTTGGATAAACTTTTTCGACATGACCCGTCTGCAGAGGCAACAGCCCTTTACATTGTTCTTTTAATTCTGCTGGCAAAAAATAACGCTAAGGCTGCGTTTCTTCTGGCTTAAATTTCATTCACATTAGCTGGCTATTAAAAGGCCGACCTGCTTTGCCTCTGTCCGTGATCATGCAGGGATCAATCTGAAAGAAGTGCATGTGGTAAACCAATGGTTCTGACTCAACATTCACGCTTAGAAATATTGTTCATTTAGGAAGCTTGAGCGCAGGCCACTACACAGTTACGAGGTTAGCACTCAGGGCTCTTAAAAGAGTGGGGTGGCAATCTCTACCTGGATAAAAGCCCTGCAAAAGACCCCCGACAAGGTCTGCAAAGAATGCAGGGTCTATCAATACGGGTTCCTGCGGTAGTTTCCCACAGTCGTTGTTTATGTAGTATTAAGTGTTAAAATTGTTGGACGAAGGCCAAATAGCGATTAAAATAAGAAATGGTACCTAGATGCGGTTTTTCTGCTAACTTAGGGCTTGCGTGCTGGCGTAGTATAACGGGTGGCTGAAGGCCATATTTGATCAGAGCGACTTGCCCGGCCGTAGGCTCGAAATCTTTAATAGGACTTTGAACATTTTAGGAAATGAATTAATACACGAATATTGAATATTATGTGCAAATATTGTTACTCATATTTAATCATAGAGGTCTTCTTAGTTTCGATTTTGCTTCGAATGTCAGAATACTTTGAAATGGCGCCCGCACGCTTTGGTTCTAGCTTGTTCTCTGTATGTTGTGACTTGACCTTGAACTCGTTAGATAGCAATTGTAGATTGTCTTCTAGCATTATTCGAATAGTCGAGATATGAAGAAAACGTGGCACATCTCGAGCGCCAATGATTAGTTCATATGTACATCGCATAGATATGATCCACTGCATACACTAACGTAATTATTTGCTTACCTCTCTCATCTTCATCCACAAATTCACTTGCAAGCAAAATCAAACCAACAAACAACAAAACGCAACAGCAAGCGGATCATAGAACTAAACGGTAATTTGCAGTCTGTTCAACTTAATTTATTACGGCGATTACCGCAATATCCGCAAGCGACGAGACAGGAAACACGCCCCGGAAGCAGCCCCAAAGGGACAACCTTGAAAGGCCATGATGGTTCGCCTCTCATCCCATTCAGAAAATACCCGATATAATGCCCAACTTCCCACCAATGCCTTCGACCATTCGCGGCCTTGAACGTAAAAGAAAATGCTGTGATCTTGTCATTACTACCGTCTATACACCACAGTAACTATACTCTGTCGTTCAGTTCTGCGCTTTCTTTTTCATCCACCCCCCATCGTCCAATCCCACATACTTCTTTTGAGTCTTATACTTTCGCGTTCATCTCTAATTTCTCTGATGCAGGTTGGTCCATGGCAATATCAGAAACGCCTAAAAAGGAGCCGAGGTAAATATGCCTCACAATCAACGTGACCCACCGCCCCCGTGTAGCCCGTTTTCAAGAGACGATGGGCCGTTTGCATCATCGATGATGGGGATGTCATTGTTAATGATCCTAACCGGCACAATTAATTTACGCCAGATACCGCAAGAAAGGCAGCAGCAGATAAAAGCTACCCTAGCCACAACCTAGTATTACGACAGGCACGAGGAAGTATGAAAGCTGTTAGACCTAATCGATTTTCTGGACTTGATCGAAAAGCCCACAGGAGCTAAGCGAGTGCCGTTCTGGATTGAAAACATCGCTGAAATCGAGAGACGGATATAGAACGGGCTTGCTACGCGTACGGCAACGTACCTGTGATTCGATCAAAACCGGTGCAGTTTGCAAATGGCGAAGTTCGACACGACGCCTTTTTCTTACCGTAAAGACCAGCGGAAAAAAGATCCCCCACGGGAAAAGCACGTTCACCTACTTCATCAATCGAAATCGGTCACATTTTCAATACCGGCACCACCTGTAACAATGATATTCCTCTACCTGTACTTTGTAGAACATGATAAGGAGCTACATTTGCTTGCACTTGTTGACCGCAGGAACCTTTTTTTAAAACAGGACAAGAACAGAAAACGAAATCTTTGAGAAGCTGAAATGAGTGGGCTGTGACGTCAAAGGGCAGCTCAAACGATAGCCGAACAGAGCGGCGGCTTACAAAAGTGTCGTAGTGAACAATTTGGTTCTGAATAAACTTAATAGGTAATTCTAGAAGTTAAGAAGGACATCGCCTTCATACAATAGCGACAAAGGTGAAAAAGGTATAGGCTAAGATATGGTGAAACTTAAATCCGGTCAACCGAATCTCACCAGATCAGTTGACGTTTCATAATCTTATGAACCGATTTTGCGTTGCACTTATAGAACAAGCAACTAACATTTCACCTAATATCCTGTTCCCCCAAACGTTAGCATTCTCTAACGGACCTATAATATTTCCTGCTAATTAGTTGAGTGGCAGCTGAAATCGAACGCTTCACGCCCCTTACTGCTACCCATTTTTATCCAGTTGCACCAGTTAACGGGGCATAATTTTAGGTAAGGCTTATTGCACACATTTAGCTTTGCCGTTCAACCGTTACTTTTAGCACAATAGTCATTATTCGCATAACGTTTCAGATCTACTAGCAGCCTTCGTACCAGAAAAACATCATGGAGCCAATTACTACATATACCCCTTTCAAAAACTCGGCTAGTTACTACTTCCTGCATATATATGAACACATGTCACCTTGCGCGTATGTTGTGATGACGAAGCGCTACAGGCGTATACAAGTATCGCTATCGATGCACATAATTACGCCGTTCGTAGGGATTTTAAATTACAAAGATGTCATCGGGATATTAGTTTCGAAACTACGGGAAACGATTTGTGAAAGCGGAGAGGTCAATCAAGCAGAAGATACTAGAAATACCTGAAATTTTATTATAATTAGCAGAGAAATAAAATAGTGGGAAGAATAGCCATCGATACTCGGGGAAAACACGAAGAGCAGTAACATAAAGCAATAATTTCGTATGGTAACAATGAACGTTTCCAATCGAACATTTATCTCGATTATAATGTCATACATTATATAGGATCTCAGTCGTTCAATCATATACCTGCCATGACACTAGTTCATTCATTATCCGTAATCTCATATACGTAGGTACAACTATTAATTAATTAACTATTATTGGCCATAGTATCTGCGAAAGCTTACTGAATGTGCAAAAAAAAGGGGAAGCTCTTACGAAATACGAAAGACCGCAATTCAAAGCGTCGAAGTTCGATTTTCTTTCTTTTTGGCCAACGCTGCCAATGGATACAGAGACCGACAATTTAAGGTCCGCTCAGGTCAACATTTACTTAATCCTACGACACGTAGGCCTCGAACGTAAGCATAAGGGAATACGCAATCCTTCTTAGAACGCTACTAAGTTAGCTGCGTGCTTGTTTCACATTTACACCGCAGGAAAACGGCTATTGGCACCAAGTTAACAGTTGGTGGGAACTACAGATGCCGCCATAAATCAAGAAGTGAATTACTCAACACGGCTGCGGTGGGCCTACACGAAAACATACATAACCACGCTTTCGGAATAAATCTGAAAAAACTAAGATACAAACCGCGCATTTTGGCATATTCAACAACTACCGTATACACATATATAGATGAACACTCGGGATTGCACTACGAGCACTCCAATAGCAGAATGGTTTTAGCTCGGTGACTGTGACGAGAATAGAATACATAACATTGTAACTACCGTTGGACATGAGAGCGGTCAGGATCGTTAATCCATAATGTTATAATCGAATATTTACTCACGTTCACCTATTCCACAAATGTGCCTCTTCTGTCCGCACTAACGGTACGTGGCGTCCTCTGAAACTATCTATGTACACAACTCCAAAAGCCGAAGGAGCTCTCTCGATGAAATCCTTCCACAGCTCATGTGCCAAAACAAACAAAAAAACGAATGGAGCGAATTTGTTTTTTCGACTGCTCTTAAATAAATGCACACACGCGTAATTTTTGCTAGTTCGCTAAAGCAAAATTCCCTCAAATGTTCAGCTGCAATAATATTAGTAAGAGTAAAAATAGATATTAATTAAAAACAGTACACCACATCAAGCATTATTGACGACTCTTAACAGGTGGCGACAGCTGGGTCTATTTATCCGTTAGCCTCCCCAAAAATGTACTCTCCCGAAAAATTTAAATTACATTTATACCTCCATCTGTCATAAACCATCTAACTAATAAGTTGCTTCTTCGCATCCTCTTTCCGTGACTACAATCTTAATCTATTCAGTCTGCTTTCGCCAGATTTCTAAACATGCAATCGCCACAAGATTCCGTACCCGATCGTATGAATCGTACTGGCCGACCCAACTGAAAAATTGAAACGAATGCCCTGCGCAGCTGCCCTAATGGCGCGGCATCAACGTCAAAAGGCGATGTCCGGCCCAAAAATTCACTGTCCAATTTATAGACAGCACATCGTTTGCCCTTTATATAAAAGCCACTCGCGTTGTTTCGTTTAGGATCTCTCGGCACAGTTGACGTGGCTCTCCTGTTGCGTCACGACCAACTTTACCTGCTTGCGCACTGCTTCGTTTATTTGGATTCCCAATACGCTAGTGTTTATGCCTGTGCAATTACCGAAATACCATAATTAGTAATGTTATTACTAAAACAGGTCAGCAGGGATCTTATTTTGCCGGCGAACAAACAAATCCGATAGATTTATAACGTGAACTTGTAGGCGACGCTCGATACCCGAACAGTGTCTCCGTGGACCGTACTGTTGGGGTATCGATGATGATGATTAATGCGTAATCGCCCTCCTCTAGTCAGAATCACAACAAGTCAGACCTGTTGAATCCGAAATACGTCAATGAGGGCCCGGCCGTTTTGTTGTACAACGCAGGCACGTATTAGGCATACATAACACTGGACAGTCTGCGGGCACTGTTTGAACGATGCCCGTTACGACGACACGTCTTTTTCAATCGACACACTTTTTTCAAATACAGGCGTTTTTTTTTTTTTCGATTCAGTGCTCTCGTCCTTTCCACTTTATGGATGTTCAAATGAAGTTAGAGTTATTTTTCCCGGTATTCAAGCATCTAGAAATTACTTCATACAAATAAGATTAGGTTTACTTTCACTCCATTTTCTTCCACTGTTTTTGTGGCTTCCTGCGCACACTCATAATAAAGCACAGCCATGCGGCTAATGAAAGTTCCATAGTTTTTATGTAGTGTAACAAAGCAGTTTATTGACGACTGCTATGAATCAAAAAATCTATCTGAATTGCTAAGAAAGCGATTTCCAGTGACGTTTGATTTAGCTTAAGTTACATTCAACGCAAAGCAGAGTTTTTCGTTCGTACATGTCGCAATATAAAGGTCCCCCGTTTTCTGATAACCATTAGTCGGTGTATGCTATCTTGTTCACTGCAACAAAACGACATAGCCAAGCGTCAACAGCAAATTTATTCCTGTCAGCCAACATGTCCTGTTATGGAATACGGAAGACCTCGCGGCGAACACCGCGTCGACGACTATCGGTGCACGCAGTGAATAGCATTTTTTAATTACTAAAAATTATAGCAAAATGTATTGCAAATTGCACCATGTTATTGCTTTTCTTTGAAAGTAGCAACGTTAAATGTCGCACAGAGTCTAATTATTTCTTACGTCTTTATAATTTCGCATCAATCATGAATCACGTCAACCAAGGCTAGTGATGCACACATGCATACACATTCGTGCGTACCCGGCTAAGAGGAGTACTCGCTGATAAGACCAACGAGTCAAATGCTTTTCCTATTACCCCCTGTGCTAATATTACAGAACAAAGTAAATCTATTCTGGCTAAATGTGCAGAAAACCTGTATCATTTTACCCCGTTAAGAGTCGAACAAAAAAAAAACCTGTGAAACAGTGAGCGATTGTAAATCAAATGTGAACACGAGAGGATGATGCAGCTAGTATAAGACCTGGTCAGCTAAACAACAAACAACCTCACTATACACTATACTATTTACAGCAAAAAAAAAGCAAGTGTGTAATGCCTGTCTATAATTAGAATGGATATTGCATGTGCGTCTTTATCTGTTTATTCCCGGTTTTGTGTATCTTCGCGCGTCAAGCCCTCTCCTATCGCACAACCCCAAACTACTCCACGATCTATAACGGTATAAAATCGAACACTCACGAGTAGTTTAGCTACGGCTCTGGCGAACGGTACGACGTACTCGAAGCTGGCTTGCATACTCTCGGCGGGGCAGCTGTGAAACACTTTGCAGAAAAGCGGGAGCATGTTGTACAGTTTTAACTGCTGCTCGGCCTGAGTGAGTGGCTCTGAGGGTTCGGCCAATTCACCATAAAGCTTATTCAGATGGGTCAAGCCAAGGGCATCCTGTGGGTCCTGGTTTGCCAGCGGCGGGGGCCCCGCACCCCCACCACCAAGTAATTTCTTCATGTAGTTCATTACGGGGCCACTCGTGCCGTTGCGCTAGTGCTAGCCAGTGCACACACGAATGCTGCAACTTTTCCAGTTGGAGTCGTCGCGGTATGACGAGGGGGAGTTGTTTGTTAAACAGTTTCCTCCGCTTCCTGGCTTGTTCTATCTTTCTATGTATATATGCTCACGCCAACAATATCACGGGGTGATCGACTAACTGCACTAATACAATAACGCACATCTTCTACAGGACCCCGATTCACCTAGTTCTGCTTTCCGCACACACATGTATTTTTTTTCGCTAATAACATATATCTATATATATATATATATATATATATATCTATATATATATATATATATATCGCTTCTACAAGCCAAACACACGGCAAATTACGATGATTCGATAGATTGTTACGGTAGGGCAGTGGCGGAAGTGACGGTGCTAATAGTGCTAGACACCCTACGGCGTTTGTGGACGCGTATCTAGAGAACGGTGGGTTTCTGCCGTGTCCTTAGGGAAAGGAGAATAGTTGTTTGACGTTTCTTCTTGTTCCGTTCGGACATACGTCGATGATGAAGTTATGCGAGTGCGCGTGTTGTTGCCGTAGCTATGATCCAAGCCACCCCCCTGACGTGAGGTTGTCGTCACTTAACGGAGACACGACGGCAACTTTTCATGCCTATCTCCCAGTCAGTGTTCTGTCTACTGTGAATCGACACATAGCGATCTTCGACAAATCTTCCGTACCCGCCGAACTTCCTCATTCCAGAATCCGATCGCTAACCGATTACCCTTATTCTGCTCTTGTTGCCACACTAGAGTCGTTCGACCTGCGGCGTTGTTTCATTTGACTTACGCAGTCTCATCGTCAGCGTCATCAGTAACATGAGATTCAAATATAGATACAAACAATTTTCACTTAATTGTTAAAGATGCAGAAGTCCCTTAAGCGATGGCCTGTACCTGTTATTGTCGTTATTTTTGGATTTGACAGCAACCAAACTAAGAACGATGTGTTTTTTCCACTTTTACTTGCGCTGCGGAGCATACGGAATTCACTTCCACTTCACTGTATTCAATAATAATTTAATTTACCCCTAACCCTTCACACAAATGCGCATGTTCGCTGTCCCCTTCACAATCACTGGTTGCTTTTGTTCGTTGATAATAGCAATTTATCACTTGATTGATAATTGCAAGTGGATTCTACCAGATACGATTTCGCTCGGGGAATATCGTCGTCGTCAACTTGTGGCTGTTCGTCGACAAGCCCGCATAGGCAGTTGGGGGTACTGCTGCCGCCAGCAAAACGACTTCTTCTATACAGTTCTACCAGGACCCTCATGGGCTTCAGTTTGTGAAAGACGTATACACGGATTACTGCGGTACTTCGCGTCACTAACAATTTTCTCATACGTCTTGACCTGCCTAGTTCCGAAACGCCATAAAACCGACCACACTACCAAAACCGGATATGTGTGTTTGTTGTTTATGAAATATCTTCACGGCCAATCCAGTCACGAATAGCGGTTTCTGCAGCACGAATCTCCGCATTAAACTGCATCATCAGCGCAGGGCCGTGAATCGGTACTGTACTCCCTTGTTTTGTTTTTCATCTGCGAGCGTCTTTTCATTCGTCCGCACTTGATTCGCTAATACCATCCTGCTCAGCTGTTTGCAGACGCAGCGCTGATATCACAGTAGATTTACTATCGTTTGCCCTTCTTTGATGATGCGCTTTGTCGTTCTACAGCGTTACCCCCTACCCATTTAGAAGGCAGCGTGAGAGCGCGAAAGACGTAACAGGGTTAGAAAGAGTTGAGCCGCCGCTGTGGATGCTGCTCGCTCAGTGGCTTGAACGGTTCGCCCTTGCAACCCCCTGCCACCTAGCCTAGCTCGTTCTAGAGGGCTCTGTGTAAGTGACAGGTTCTGCAATAGGTGTTTACAACGGCGAGCTCTCGCAAAAAGACTGAACGGGAGAGTTTTGGTTTTTGACACGAATCTCTTGGTTGTGAAACACCGTTCCTATGAAAGTTACTATTATTGTTGTTGTTCTTGCGATCGAGTTGCAGCACGGACTTTACTGCTGTTTCCGTACAAGCTGCAGCTGGAGCAGCAGCAGCAGTTAACTCCGGACGAACACTTCTTTCTCAGTGATCAATTCAAGGTGTGGTCAAAGCAATAATGACGAAGATGTGCTTATATCGTCATGGGCTGCTACAGTTCTCTTTACCATAGTGTGGTAGCACCGTAGAATATGTCATTGATGTTTCGGTGGCCACGCACAGTTCAGTATTACTACTCGGCTGCTTAACCGTTGCTCAATGCGAGCGGCTGTCAAGTAACTGGTTATTTGTTATCTTCTGCCAGATAACAGCTAGCTACCTGTTTGTTGTTTGAATGAACAGTCGCTGGCAGTATGACGGATGCTTCCGTTCGGGAAAAAGGGGGCGATTATGCCCAGAAAGCCAATTTCGGCTATCTCAGCAGCAGCCGCAGCAATCTAGGATGCTGTGACGACAACCGTTCTCACCGTTAACAACAACAACAACAACAATAACGACAATGAAAAAACAACAGTGTACTACGACATTTGGCAAAAACTCTGGCTAAAAAACTCGCTCTAACACAACAGTAGGAGATGTCCGCTCGATTTACTGAAGCTACTGCCGCTGCTGTTATTGCATGGCTAGGGCTCGTACAATCAACTGGTTGAATTGATCGAACATTTGTCCCCTCCGTCCAGTCGTGCTACCATTACTTCGAGTATCAATGGGCTAGAAAGTGCGCGAATAGAACACAATGTGTCGTGCAGAGTTCACGAGCGTGCGGCTGTGTCTTCTTTTCTATGTAGCGGCATTTACGAGGAGCGTCCTGCAATCCCGTTTCCTGCTAGCTAGCTCGAATCGTCTTTCGCAGTCCCATCGTTTCTGCCCATTATCTTCTACGAGAGCAGCTCTGCTGGCCAGTATCGACCAGCCAGCCATTCATTAATGTCGGCAGCCTTCCAGCTTCTCCATGTACGGATCCACTATATTTTTTTGTCACAGCAGCAGCAGCAGCAGTGCTACGAACGGCACAGGCGCATCTGCACACTCACGCACACCAATGTATACACCTACTCCGACACAGCGAACCCAAGCCATGATCGATGACACGCACACCTTCCGTTTGCTTCCTTCACGCTAACTGGAACACTACAAGATGTCGTAGTGATAATAATCACAGTGCATAACTAAATCGTGTCAGCCGATCCACCGATAGCAGCGGCGACTGCAGCTTTCGACAACAGCAGAAGCCGCAGTCAACCCATCCCAATCAGCGTTCGTAATGGCTTCACACAAAACCCATCGACGGCAGTCACCAGCAGCAATAGCTACGGCCACTGTCACGATCCAAGCAATCCGTCTTCACCCCTCCTCCGCACTCCGCTGCAGCGACGGCAGCAGCGGAGCTGTCTCTAAGAGCTCCGGCAGCTAAAAGAGTGCGATTCACTTGGTAGCGGCGGCGGTCGCAGCAGCACAGAGCAGAGACGATCAGTAGCTGCAGTAACTGCTGCCCTGACTGTAGTCAAACACAGCAGCAGGGAGACGAGTAAACCAGTCGGAGCGGCAGAGCTATACGGCAGTAGAAAGGCATCAAGCCATCCGCCCAACTAGCATAGCAGCTAGTATTTAAAGATAGCAGCATGGAGACAGTCAACAAACAGACGGCAACGCCGACAGCAGCAGCAGCAGCGGCGGCGGCGGCGGCGGCGGCGGCGGCGACGGACAGACTCTGCTCGTTATGCACCACATCACACAACTCCCTATCCGTCTCTCTGTACTCGACACGCTTCCAATAATACCGCGATCGCTGGGCTGGTATCGCGGCCGACACGGCCTACTTTGTCGCCCCTTCTCTCTCTTTCTTTCTGGAGCACTGACAGCAGCAGCACCAGTAGTAGAACCAGCGCCGAACAGATACAAAGCAGAGACACAAATATAGTAGGGGCGCAGGTGTTCAGCATGGAAAGAAAGCGGAGCAGAAGACCCTTTAGTTACAGCTGGCAATAGAGCCGGCGAAGAGAAAGAAAATACACGCCACGATATAGCCACACGGTTTCGTCGTTGGTTCTTCTTCGGTTCGGTACCGAAAAGTTGACAGGTAGCCGGGGTACAGCGGGATGTCAAGCTGGTAGCGCCCACTTTCTCTCTCTCTCTGTCTACCTTTACCTTCTATCACACGAGCAGTGGCGAAGTGGCGAGTGGATGCAGCCGCGTGGAAAAACGACAGACCGATTCTCTTCCCGCGCGAGGCTTCCGTTTACTCACCGAGTGGCGAACGCTCCTGTGCTCTGCGTCGAGCGGTGCTGTGCTTTGCTCCGAAGGAGTCTGACAAGTGAACTTAGCAGGAAAGGAGCACTGTTGAAAGTAAAGGAAAAAGATAAAGGGAAGAGTCCAACCCCGCGAAATTTTGAGCTTTTATTTTTTGTTTTGTTAATAGTGACGACTAGATTATAGATACGACCAAAATTTTATAGCATTTTATAAGCATACATTAAAAATCCTTCTTTAATTAAAAAAATTAATATGGATTTTACATTAAAAAAGTCATTCTGTTATGCAATTTATATATTCATATTGCCTATGTCAGCATGGATCGCATTCATCTATTTCGTTACGAAATATTCTGTAAGGATTTCTCGCTGTCTAGCAGCAATTCCGTTACTGTAAATTTATTTTTTCTTTTTAAATAGAGGAAGTTTTTAAAAATAAACTAACTCTTTTGAAAATCTAACTAAACATTTTGGAAACCTCTATTTCATTTATTTTTTCTCTTCGTTAAAATCTACAAGACCATAGGGTTAATAGTTAAAATACAAACTATTAAGTTAGAATTGTCAAATTAAAAACCATAAAACTCATGATTTCATTTGGATTAACAATCTGTAACAGTAACAATCTCCTACCAGTACATTCTCTCCTTGATTCCATATGTAGATCCCTCTACGTGAAAGAAACTTGAAAAAACTAGTTTTGAACGAATTAATTAATTTCTGTCCTAAAAGCTACTGGGAAGTTTTCCATTTGGCTTTCGAAATATTCTAGTTTTAACTTTGGTTATTTGCTTAATCTTTAAAATTATAAGTATGCACTCAAACTGCTCACAGATGTATGCAAAACTCACATCTTCAACTCAACAGTCGCATTTCTACAACAATGGCTTTACTTAAAATGAATGGCCATTTGAGTTTTGCGTGTTAAGTTGCTTACTTGATTTAACCACACCGGGCGGAGTGATCTCTACAAAACTTAGTAATGATTTCCCTTAAATGCAGCGAACTATCTGATTCATAATTTTTCCCATAACAGAGATTTCATGAGCTGGCTACAGCCGTAGTTTGATAGCTAATTTATGGGTTGTGCAAGTCAGGGATCGCTAGTTTGGCCTATTATCAGAGAATAGATACAAATTCTATAAAAAATAAAAGAAGTTAAAGATTCAACTGGCATTTTCTTTTTCCAAAAAAAATTTCCATTCTATCACCAGATGAAACATTTTAAGAGGAAATTTTAATCTACGTCAGTACCAGTAGACAGTCTAATATTTCCTATTGCAATATTTATGTATAACATACCATTTTTAAGCTGAGTGAGAAAGCTACCTTATTCGACGCGTCGAACATTCTTAAAGTTTCTTTGTTGCAAAGTCTTATTTGCCCTTTATTACCAAAATGAAACTACATTACATATCTTGTACATATCCAAAAGCTGAATAATCCTTCCCGTTGCTTTTTCAGAAGAACCCACGACGCTAAAAATGACGTACATATATGAAGGGTTTGACTACTACCAGTAAAGGTGGTTAAATCAGCTATGACTTAATTTGTGAAAGACTTACAGTCCGATTGAGGACAGCATATTCAGTAAGACTCTCCTCAACGAGGCCAGAACTTCAACTGATAACGAACTGAGCTTATGACGTAAGTTACTTTTCTAAAGGTTCAATTAGATTAAATTGAATTTCTCAGTAAGTGACAAATTTAAATCACTGGATTCCTGCAATGTTGAAGTGATCGACAAAATCATGCTTTCTGAGCTATTAAATTTATTAAGGAGACAATCAGAAACGTACGGAACTGCTAGTTATTGCTCACCGTTCCTCCTGCTATAGTGACACGAATTACTTCAATAATAATAATATTAATATCGAGTTTCTACGATGCCTTTGAACATGTAGAATTTTTGCACACATTGATTTTATCAACATGAGACGCCTATTAACAGCGTGTAAAAATATGAAACAGGACTATATCTTCTAGCCACAATACCCTGTCTCTTCATAACTTACTAAACAATATTTTCGCCTCCGAGTGCGACTATACTTCCCAGAATACATAATCACCACCGTTTCTGAACAATGATAATAATTATTAATATTATCAAAACGTAATATATCAAATAGCTTACCTAGATAAACATTTTCAATCCCATACTATATACATATTTATTGTAGCGCATCCTGTTGGCGTTAATCCTTGATAATGTGTTTATTGATTTTCTTTCTTTTAATTCCTACCATGGAGCTTTTACTGTTTTTTACCTGACTGGCCCCAGCTTTTCTTCGTCTACTTTTACTCTGACGTGCTTCCTGTTCTTTCAACTCCTGAGCCTTCTGTTTACGTTTGTTGCGTTTCTTTGCTCTCTTATTAAGTGCAGCTTTGATCGGCTGTATCTGCACGCTGAAATCCTTCAGTTCTTCAGAAATTTGTTTGAGGCGAATCTGCAAAATGACAGTTGAATGCATAACCTATTAAGAACGATGTAATAAATGAATGAACGTAGATATTATGATTGGAGGAAATCGTCTGCTATTGTTGCCGCTGAAACTAGAAACTTGCCGCTAGAAAGCTGAACTTCCAACCGTTGCTTGTTGTATCCGACATTGACTTGGCTCGTCATTGCGCTATTTGTAATGTTACGGAATACGTAATCAAATACGATGAACATACAAATGAAGGCGAAACGTCCAGACAAACAAATGCATTAATGTAAGAAAATCTCAACGAAATACATGAAGGAAGGGTCCATTAGCTTGACCGGATTCTATTTGACTACCGTTGAATTTACTTTGTTGATTAAGGTTGCCGATGAAACAAATCGATGGAGACTTTACGCCTATTCTTTCTGTGCTCGGCTAAAATGGCCGACTTTCAAAGGACCTATTGTTCTCACAACTGAACGTAGAGTTTAGTCAATGTTCTGTATAGTCAATTTGTCGATCAACAACGTTTATAAAATGAAAGAACATATTTTACTTTAATGCTCAGATCAAAAATGTTAGCATTGAAAAAATGTAACAAAAGATCAAATTAACCAGAAGTGATAGGCGTTGCTTAGTGTTGATGATCTCTTGAATTTTGGATAAAAGCTGTGACCTCTCAGTGCCGATATCCGCGCTAGCGCATTTTAGTCACAATTTTAACTGCTTACTCCCTTAGAAACTGGCTCTTCACTTAATACTAGATAAGCACAGGTTATGTTAGAATATTTTGGTATTTTGCGTATATTTTTTACTTTATTTTGCGTTCATTTCTTCATAGAGTAAATAGTTATTAAAATAAACTACATAATGGTTCCAGTACCTTCCGTTGATCGCTGACGCTTCCGCCTGCTATTGTCTGGGTTTCATTCGTAATTCCTGCACTATCCCCAAAATCCATGTCGTCTTCATTGCTATTATCGCATTCCGCGTCGACACCAAGGTTCTGTACTGCACTATAGGCATCATCAAGCTCAGTAATTGTCACAGTATGTTCACCACAGTCGATTGTTTCGCTCTAGATATTGTATAAGTAGACGGAATTTGCCGAAAGGACATATATCATTGAATTATCTTAAGAAATTTTTCGAGGAGCTCTAATGTCCATGAGTGAGTAAAATTAAGTATCTTTGTATGATTGATGGCAATATCGTAAGTGGTATATATATATATATATATATATATATATATATATGTATGAGTTTCGATGCTTGAAAACAATAAGGGCTGCATTATCCTGTAAGCTTAGACAACCTGTTGTTTGTAACACCTACCTGGCCTGCCAAGGTCTCAAGATTTTGAGGATCCTGCAGTTTAATGCCGCCCTCACGGACGATATCCGCTATTATGGTGCGTTTTTCCTCGAGAAGCTTTTTCCGTTGACCCTCGAGACGCCCAAGAGTTTTCTTCTTGGCCTTGCGCTGACGCTCTTTTTTTCGCTTCGAAAATCCGGACAGAAATTCTCGACGCTCGTTTTCGTCGAACATCAGCACGATCTTTTTTTCCTTTTTGCGTTGCTGCTTTGATTTACCCATATTGAATTTTTGTTAGAATTTGCTTGAAGTGTTTCTTTACCTGTAAAAAAGCACCGATGCGTAAGGTAAATTTGGGGTTCATCTCAGTCGAAGGGTGTGTAACTACGGTATAGAAACAATAATAATAATAATAACAATAGTCATGCTGCTAAAAAATATTATTTATTAATATGCAAAATTATCAAAAAATGCTGTTATCAATGAAAAAACGATACAACAATTAAATATTGCCGTAGGCAAGATAATTTAACTTTTAATACATGCAAACCACTAACCTGGCTACTACGTCTTTTTGTTTTTGTTGTTGAGATTGACGTTAATGTGCAATTACGTTTTCATGCATTACGTCGTACAAAAGGATTAACTTTAATGATCAACTTAAATTGGCATCTAGAACAAAAACGCTAGTTTTCATGTATATAAATGATATCTAAAGACACGTGACCAGTTTTTCTTCCCGCTGCACTTGGCATGTATTCAAGCAGTTTGTTAATTTTCAATTCAATTCAATTCAATAGGTAATATGTCTCTACCTCAGGACAGTTAACGAACAACGGTTATTACAGTCAACATCCGAATTATCATTGCCGCATAAACGTTGAAAAGTATTGCATATAATTCAATTGTCTGGATATAGTTTTTTTTTCTATAAAGTCCACAGATAACTGTTTAACGAACGGTCCATACCTCTGCGCTAGCTTCTTTTAGTACCTGCGAAGAATCTCAACACAAAAACACGCGTACTAATCTATAATGGTAATAAAGTTAACGTCACGTTTACCACTTTGAATTTGAGGATGCACTTATTTACGAGCGCCGCGCGCACGCTTCGACAGACCAAAACAATGGCACACGCGCTGCTGGCCACAGGAACAGATCTTGGCTCTATATGCCATACTCGCCTAAACACGATCGGAACATAGACAGTATGATTTAACGACTGTATAGGTTTATACAACATGAAATTTGTATTCGTGAAAAATTTGGCTTGTGAAGTAAAGACAACAAGAAACGGCCTTGGTTTTGGACCCAGGTCCTGCAACTAATCACAAATAAGATCAACGAGACGTTATGAAGTCAAATATCCAAGCCTAATGCATTGTTTCAAGTGGAGTTCCACAGCTGATATGGCAATAGCCGTAGCAGATGCGCCCAATGTATATGCGTGATAAACCTATGAAGATATACCTGTTGGGTGGTTTGGTGACAGTGTTACCTTAATGGTGGCAAGCAAAGGTTCATTTTATGAATCTCTGTGTAAATATGCCTCGATTATGACTCTAGCCTAGGACAAGATTGTTGATTGGTGCCACTAATAAAGGAAGCGGAGTAATTGCAAACAGTACTACCCGGACATTCAATCAAGGTGACAGACGTGTATCGAATCGTGGTTTGCAGTGGCTTTCTGAGAGGTTGGCTTTGTCTGTGGGTTTATTTGTGGGTATATATATACAAATGTTTGTGGATGTAATTGTAAAGGAGCTTTAACCGACAAGTCAATGCGCTACTTGCAAGAGACGTAGTTTTCGAAGCGACATACAGCTCTCGAAATAGTGATTAATATTGTTAGTGTTGTTATTGACGTTTTTCGTTTTTCATGAGTATACGCATTGCGTCTGGCTGCGCCCGTGAGCTTTCCTAGGCACACAGACGTACCGATATTGTGGCGAGAGTGGCGTATTCGCTCACGTTTGGTGGCATTTTCGGTGAAGCTAGTCTATCAACTCTTCTCTACGAAAAAATATGTACACTAAAAGTATTTGATTAGTTTTATATAATATATCAACTGATTTTTCTATTTAGACGAATCCCGAGTCAACTACACATTCATAATCCGATTGCTTTTAGGTTTTGGTAACGTGCCTCCTTTACAATGCACTAATTTTACCGAAACCCGAAACAGGTCGTTCTTAAAGGCCGCGGTTAGGCATGGTCAAACTAAGTTATATTCGAAATAATACCGCAGCATAAAGCTACTTGTATCACAAAAAGGGCCTTTGTCGCGTGACTAATAGTTCAACACATATTTGTTTCATGAAAATTAGCATAAATAAACACATGGTGTATGTATTTATATTAACAAAAATGCGAACATCGTCCCGCGGTTGCTGCTAACCTGGCGAAAGCATTGAAATATACCGCATTTACGCAGCTGCGTCAGGTTTATTTGTTCACATTAGCATCATAATGAGTTTGCCTTCGTGGCTCACCTGTGTCCTCTTTTTGTTCGAAATCGCAGCAGATTTTCTAAGTTGTGTCATTCAAGGCGCAGTTTTTTTTGTGTATAGAGAACATTCGTTTACAACATAAACACTTCGATTATACAGAATGCATCGTATATTAGCGAATACAAGATCATTGGAAGTGGCTAGTTGAGCTAGGGTTAAGGGTCAGTACAAAAATAAACCCATCATTAAAAACGAAACCATACTTCGGTATTTTACTTTAAAAATATAGACGTATTTTTTCTTAATTATTCATATAGTGTCAATCTAGCATTATGCGCGTTTTTCTAGTAGGGTAACGGCGTATAGTTTATTGTTTAAACAGAAGCTTATTAACGAACGGTATGACGTTTCCCGGCTGAACATACGGCCGCTCGTCGACCAAATTTGCATAATATTGGCAGTTTGTACTAACCAGTATTAGCATAGCAGCTAATGAGTGGCAACTGTATGAATGAAGTTCCTATACAAATTTAATAGCCTCGGGATTGGTTCAGCATTAGCGGTTGGTTATCCTCAAATATGCTGATAGTGATTTTATGATACACACACACAAAGGTATAGAACTATACGTGTGCAACAATGCTTCTTACACCGAGCAAATGCAAATCGTGCAAGTCGAAGGAATAGACAGTGAAAAAAGCTGGTTTTACGTCCAACAATACTGCCATTAAGCATTGCTCTAGATGACCCCGCAATTTTCTCGTAGACCACCTCACCCTCAGGTCAGATTAAGGCTCGTAAGCTAATTCATTACCACTGTAGTAACATGCGAACGAATCAGCTCGATTTTTTCATAGCTTTCCTTTAATGTTTTCTGCTCGACGGCGATAGCTGTTTTGTAAGTTCGTTGTTCTACTGAATAGATACTGCAGTATGCTGAGTATCCCGGATTGCGAAATCAACATAGATATGACGTTTGCTTTTACCCTGTAGATTTCCTTAAATCGATTCTTTTTACACTCTGGCTCCATCATCGGCTAGATCATCATCATTAGTTTAAATTTACTGTTTACGTACAGGGGCATTACGTACAAAATCTAGTTTATAAACGAACTCCTTGAGAAGACGACTCGCCGCAAACAGATTTTCTGAGAGCAGAACAGTTTGTGTCCAAGAGGCGAATTCGAATCTCGATTACTTGCTGGCGAATCTCTTAAGGTTCTTATAATTAGGATACGTAGGTCGCAAATAGTGTCCAGGAATGATCGGTGGTTCCAAATATTACTATATAATAAGGAGCTGCTTTATTTATAAATCGTGTTGCATATTTACATATATGCATACATATATGAGAAAATAAGTTATTCCTCATTTACTTTCGAACCTTTATCAAAGAACGAAAATAATTCCAGGCATTTCCCTTGCCTACGATAGTCAAATCTTCCACCCACACGACACCAAGGGGCATTGGAATTTAATAGGGCATTCTGCATAGTTGTTAGCTAGTGATTAACCGTAAAATTTTTACCTACTTGGGGGGTTAGGGACAAAAACCTAGAGCAAGAATCTTGATCAAGCGCACATAGTAGGTTGAGAGGAGCAGAGAAGCTTGCTTCTGGTATTAGAGACTCTGCACATGTATATAGTTTGTTAATGTGTTTCTAGGCTGACCTATAATTTTTGCCAAACTGAGTGTCTGTACTTAAAGTGGATAGTGTACGTACATTCATATAAATATCTAAACATATTACAGTATATACATATATGCTCTTAAACAAGCCGTCCCGCAATTTTTTTTTATAAGTGAGTATCCGATCTGGTTCGGAAGCCAGTTCCTAAATGCCTTCGAGTATTTAGGTGCTATGCGTAGTCCCTAGACTCAGGACAACTACTTACTTCTCGAGGCTGTTCCAGGCTACCGGGCGCTACGATCCACTTTAACCACTTAGCCATAACTAGTATATGTGTTTATATAAAATCACACACATTACGGAACTGAAATGATTCTTGAGAATTGCTTATAGACGTGCTATGTGTGGGTACGTTAACAGAATCGTGACTTTCTTGCAATAAAAACGGAAATTCCAGCTTGTCCATAAACTTCCCGTTAGGGTTAGACGAATACTGCCTACGAACATACACTTTTAATATAAGTCAATGTTTAACTGGGTGAATCACAATCTTCTAAATACCTTGAATATCTTATTTAATTGATTTCATTGTGCTAACTGGCACTATATTGAGAACGCGCTTTAGTTTCAAATGTTCATCTAATTAATTGCGACTCTTCACTCTGTACCCCCGAATTCTTTTTAAAGTCAGGCGCGCAAGGCGCGTAAGCATCTGTGTCCTGCCTTGACGCATTTTTGTTTCTAGTCAGCATTGTAATAAACTGTAGAAATAATCCAAATAAACAATTACACATCGCTTCGAATCAACCAATGCAGTAATTAAATGTGCAATCTGTTTGGCAAGTCGAAGTGCCTGAACCAATCTCAGTCATAGAATTTGTTTTCAGAAAAGAGCGATGACAACTGATCAGCAATTTTCAAAAGTCACGCTTGAAACATCCGAGCAGACACCAACCGACAGTAGAAGACCTGAACAGGACTTTTATGTATGCTTACGTCCTACGTTACTGCCGCTAGCCATTGTCCTAGACAGTTTCTACTAGCACAAAACAAATCGTGGGTGCACCCAGTTTCGAACTTAAACCGCCTTCATCTGGCGTTTTCAAGTTCAGTAGGTATACACGTTACCACTGCGTCATCATCATAGGGTCTACTATTCCCACTACGGTCGGCTTATTCATAGCCGAAAATCCGATTCACTGCTTTTGGGTTCTAAGGTCGTTAAAAGAAGTATCTGAGGCGCATAAATCAAACACTATTGGCCCATCCGTGGCTGTCGCCCGCCATTTCGCGCTTCCGTTATATGCACAGCAGTTTTTCTATCTGAATTCGAACTCCAACAGCAGCGCCATTAACGGCATCATCTGCTTTTTTACCAACAGTGCAACGATCGGCAACTGCATGACCAGTAACACCAATAAAAATGATAGCAACGACCGAATAACGACGAATAACTCTACTCAATAGCGCTGGCGTTTCTGCTGCTCTCTATTTCCGCAGTGACGGTCGTGGTTCCGCAACATTGACGGCATTGGCCACTGACCTACTTCCGTTTTCTTTCTTGTTCCTCGTTCTTTACTGATGACCATATATACATGTATATACATGATCGACCATATATATAGCATATGGGGTGAGCGCGTAGCACTTCCTCAGGAGAAATTTTTTCCGTGCGCAATGGCAAGTAATGAGCGGCCAGTGACGCATGTGACGCTGGCGTCGCTATAATCATCAGCATAGCTGCCCAAAGAACCGTCAATGATTCAACCAACGTCCATTCTGCCTTAGGCGCTTACACAGGCATGGGTGCGTCGAGGGACTTTCACCACAGGCGTTAGGCGACCCGCGCCGGACCACCAATGACGAATTACGAGGCGCCATGAGCGGCAGCGACTGACTAAGTGACGCAGCAACTAAATGACGGAATGCGCTCGTTGCGGTAGGTAAACAATGGAAGTTGCCGCTGTCCATCCCGATCCCTTTGCCTAACGCTTTTGTGACTACGACAGCTCCTCCTGCTACAAAAACCGTCGTCGTTATACGGCGCTGCGCAACGCCAAAGACAGATGCAGAGCGTCCATCAACGTGTCGCGTCGGAAAAGCTGGACCTCTGGCGGCGATTTCATTGTTGCTGCTGCCGGCTTCAGCCGAGAGTGACCATATTGAGCCATGGGCACCATGCAAAGACGCTGCTGATAGTGCGGCAAGCAATATCTGCGCCTAAACCTTTGCTACATTACATAGCCAAAAAGTTAACCTATGCCATGGAGTCGCGGAGTTAGTCAAGACGGTTGCTTCGCTAATTGCAGCAGCGATGACAGCTATCGCAGTAGTTGTGCTAGAAGCGTTTCTTGTCAAAGTGCAGGACGACTAGGTAGGGAAAAGTGCGCGAACGAACGGGCAAATAAATATTCTCTTTGGTGCTGCCTTGGCTCGAACGACTATCGAAAGCGGTGGAGTAAAAGATGGGGCAAGCAGCTCAAGGAGAACCGATTCAAGAAACGCTTCGTCCATGGTTGGAAGCCTGCAACGGCTATGGTGATGGGGGTGGTCATCGGCATAACAGTAGCGCTTCCGGTACTGCGGTTCGTGAATTGTGAATTCTGTGTCGTGGTCAAGTCGCGTGCGGATAAATGGACCTGCAGCAGCGCAAACTAATTGCCTCTTTGGCCTGTTAACAGAGTTTGCGCTCGGAA